>NC_080545.1:42258659-42558659 GCF_028640845.1 Ahaetulla prasina
CCTGCTCGGAAGAATAGATACATCTTCAGCTCGCGGCGAAAGGTCCGGAGGTCAGGAAGTTGTCGAAGTCCTGGGGGAAGCTGATTTAGTTCATACCTGAGTGGCCTGGTGCTTTTCCCTACTTTCTTTAGTTTAAGCCTAAATTTTGCAAGAAGAAGCTCATGATCTGAGCCAGTCAGCTCCTGGTCTTGTTTTTACTGACTGTATAGAGCTTCTCCATCTTTGGCTGCAGAGCACATAGTCAGTCTGATTTCTGTGTTGACCATTTGGTGATGTCCATGTGTAGAGTCATCTCTCAGGTTGTTGGAAAAGAGTGTTTGCTATGACTATCGTATTATCTTGACAGAATTCTATCAGCCTGTGCCCTGCTTCATTTTGTACTCCAAGGCCATACTTGCCTGTTATTCTGGTTATCTTTTGGCTTCCTACTTTAGCATTCCAATCTCCCATGATGATAAGGACATCATTTTTTGGCGTTAATTCTATCAGGTGCTGTAGGGCTTCATAGAACCAGTCAATTTCATCCTCTTCAGCACCAGTGGTTGGGGCATAGACTTGAACTACTGTGATATTGAATGGTTTGCCTTGGATTCAAACTGAGATCATTCTGTCATTTTGGGGATTGTGTCCCAGTATTGCTTTTCCTACTCCTTTATTGATTATGAAGGCTACTCTATTTCTTCTGATGGATTCTTGCCCACAGTAGTATACCTGATGGTCATCTGAATTAAATTTGCCCATTCCTGTCCACTTTAGTTCGCTGATTCCTAAGATGTCAATGTTCAGTCTTGTCATCTCTTGTTTGACCACGTCCAGCTTGCCTTGATTCATGGATCTTACATTCCAGGTTCCTATGGAGAAAAAATCTTTACAGCATCGGACTTTCCTTTCACCACCAGATACATCCACAGCTGAACGTCCTTTTGGCTTTAGCCCAGTCACTTCATTCTTTCTGGCACTACTAGTACTAGCCCTCCGCTCTTCCCTAGTAGCATATTGGACACCTTCCGACCTGAGGGGCTCATCTTCCAGCGTCATATCTTTTTTCCTTTTGTACTGTCCATGGGGTTTTCATGGCAAAGATACTGGAGTGGGTTGCCATTTCCTTCTCCAGTGGATTACGTTTTGTCAGAACTCTCTGCTATGACCTGTCCATCTTGGGTGTCCCTGCACGGCATAGCTCATAGCTTCATTGAGCTACACAAGCCCCTTCGCCACGACAAGGCAGTAATCCATGAAGGGGCAATCCCAGCTTTACTAAGGCATTATAGAAATCACCATGTAACTTTGCCTCTACCGTGTTAATTCTCCACCCAGCATCCCTTTCAAAAGCTATGGTGGCTTTGGTTTCTGCCCAAAGGTCTGGTGAGACTGGGATTACATTATAAGCAGATGGGGATGCAGATAAACATAACCAACATCTTTGGCCTAAAGCGCAGTCAAATTTGTTAATCAATGTTTGGCCCAATTCCAATGTTTTAAGTATATAATGTCCTTCTCTCAATTGTTGCAAAGGCCCTCCCCCCATCCTCTGACGCACCCCATAGTGTACCTGTTCTGTTTCCCTCCCCCAATACTCCCAACAAAGAGTCAGTCAAAAGACTCCTTTTCTAATTTATTTACATAGATAAATGTTCTGGCCACGTCTACCCACGGGCCTGCCAAGTCTCTGGAGATAACTAGGAAATTATAGATAAGGCCAGAATTACTCACGAATATATTCTTCCCTCCATTGATACAGTTTGCCCGCGCAAATTCACTGCTTTGTCCAAGACAAAAAACCAGGAAGTTCTGCCTCCTTTTTATAGTCTCTGCAGATGTCACTGCATGACTTATCATTCTTTGGATTTGTCCCAATGCTTCCTCTGCTGTGCGCGCCAGTCATGTCTGCGCAGTCTTGCATCACTCCAAAACTGTTCTTGGGGTGTTGCCAAATCAGAAGAAGGCCCGGGAGAATCAGGCCTTGCCGGCCCCTCCTCCTTCCTTTGGGTGGGTGCCAGGGATGGAGAGGGCCCAGGAGAAGCAGGCCTTGCCAGGACTTCTCCCTCACTTTCTGAATCATCCGAGTCCAGGAGTCCGAGTCCAGGAACCTGGGTCACAACAGTACCTTAGGAGTAACACTCTAGGTCGTAGGATTCGGGGGTGGCCCAGGGTATTGTCCCCATCTGGAAATAAAGTGGCGATGGCAGGAGCAAACTTGTTCCAGTTCCTCTTTGCTTATTATCTCCGAGGACCCCAACCCCTGGACCTTAATCTTATCCTGCTCTTTGCGATTTTCAACATTCCCGGAACCTTCTTCAGAAGTAAGAGAAGTTAACCGCTCATACTTACAACATTTGGAATTGTTGGCCACTGTGCTATCACTCAGCACGCAACTGGCAAGCAATAACCCAAGCCATGTCAGATATTTAAAATGAACCTTTTCCAACTATAGGAATTACCACATCAGGAAGATGGATGGGAGTAAGTGTGATTTGTGAAGGATCAGGGTCAGTTTTGGGGTTTCCACAAAGCCAAGTTTTATTTGTTAAATATAGTGCCACAGTCCCAGAATTCCTAATATACTGTAAGGACTCACTCCCAAGGTTCTTCAAACATCAGTATCACCAGGGGATTCACTCTGTCCTTGGTTACAGCCTATGTTTTTAGGTACAGCACCTATCTCTTTAGACTGGGGGTGATTCCAAAAGAACAACTGTCCTACACAGCATATCACAATTAGTACAATCAAACTCACTACAGCCAGACCCACTGCACCTATGGCTACGTATGTTCAGACTACCATTCCTTGAAATATATTTGTTAAGTTTGGGCAATGAAGAGGCAGGAGATGATGCAAGTGACAACAGCTCTTTAGTTTATTGTGAAACCCAGCAAGGGACAACAGGCAAACACCTCTCTTTATATAGTATTTGGCTGAGGCACCAGCCAATCAGCAACGTGTATTTTCCCGCCCAAATTTCCCTCCAAAATTTCAAATACGTTACACTCCTCCCCTCGCAGAACGCATGTAGCCCCTTATTTGCATAAAATTTGCATGTTATTTCTCCACGTAGTCACGCAGGTAGACAGGGCGTCTCCTAACTCTTTCTGACCTGCGCAAATCATTCCCTGGGAGGGAGTCGAGCTGGTCGGAGGGACTGTTTGTTCCTTCCAGCTCCTCCTCTGGGCCCTCCGGCCCTGGATTATTGGCAGAGTCGTCCCTGCTGTCCTCTGGAGGAATCGGTTGGCGTCGCTGGACTTCCTCTGATTCAGCTAAGTCCTCTGATTGCCTTGGGATTGAGCTAGTTGTTGGTTCAAATATTGGGTAGTCAGGGTCTGGCTGTTTGGTCTCTGGATTGTTTTGTATTCTTTTTCGTAATTGATCTATGTGGCGTTTCCACACTCGGCCATCCCCCATGTCCACTAAATATGATTTTGGGCCTGTTACTCCCACAATGGTTCCCTTTAACCAAGCTGGAACCTCACTGTAGTTGTGTGCCCATACCAGGTCGCCCGTGGTCATTGTTCTAGTTTTGTCCCCCGTATTCTGGTACCCATCCGGGGAGTATGTTGGGTTTAACCGATCTAAGGGGCACTGGAGTCTTCTCCCCATTAATAACTTTGATGGGCTGCGGCCGGTGGCCACACAGGGTGTTCTATGTTGGACTGCCAGGAAGGTATCGATTTTGGCTTGCCAGTCTCCTGGGCTAATTCTGGATAACGCTTCCTTGGCACTGCGCATGAAACGTTTTGCAAGTCCATTCGTCGCCGGGTGGAAAGGTGCCGAGAGGGCATGTCGGATGCCCTCTCTGGCCAAGTACCCCTCAAACTGAGTGGCCGTGAATTGTGGGCCATTATCAGACACTATGGTGTCGGGCAGCCCGTGTGTCACAAATAGTCGCCGCAATACTGTGATTATGGCCTCAGCTGTTGTGGTTTTCATGAGTATAATTTCCAACCACTTCGAGTAGGCATCTACCACAATTAAGAAGGTTTGCCTATGGAACGGCCCGGCAAAATCCTGGCAAGCTTGGCATTTCCCTACCCGGTCGCTAATGTCTTTGTCCATTTGTGGCCACCATACATAACTTCTCGCTAGGCTTTTCATCCTCACAATCCCTGGGTGGCCCACATGTAATAGTTCCAAAACATGCCCTCGTAATTTCTCCAGAATAACCACTCTGTCCCCCCATAACAGACACCCCCCTTGTACCGACAGTTCTGAACGCTTTTTGGTAAACTCTTTAAATCGTTCTCCCGGTGCCATTGGCCATCCCCTCTGCACCCAGCCAATTATAGTCCGGACAATAATATCTTTGTAGGATGCCCTAGTCACTTCTGTTGACGTGAATGGGCCAGAGTCCAAAGAGTCAATTAACAAGACAGGTGTCCCTGGGGTCGGGTCTTCAACAGTCTCTGGCAATGGGCATCTACTTAAAGCGTCCGCATGTCCCAAGTCCTTGCCCGGTCGGTGAGACAGTTGGTACGAGTATGCTGCCAGGAAAATAGTCCAACGGGTCAGCCTGGGTGATAATGCAACCGGTGTTGGACGGTCCCCCGCCAAGAGTCCCAATAAAGGTCTGTGGTCTGTGACTATTTCAAATCGCCGCCCAAACAGATACTTGTGGAATTTTTTAACCCCAGAGACTATGGCAAGCGCTTCCCGGTCTAGTTGGCTATAGTTCCTTTCTGTTGCAGACATCGTGCGGGAAAAATATGTGATAGGCGCTTCCGAACCGTTCGGTAACTTGTGGCTGAGGACAACTCCTACCCCGTAGGGTCATGCATCACAAACCAATACTAATGGCAATGTCCCATTATATTGAATTAAAAGGCTATCACTGGACAAAAGTCTCTTAACGCCTTCGAATGCCTTAGCCTCAACCCTGCCCCAAGTCCATACAAAGTTTTTCGCTAGCAGCTTATGTAGTGGTTCGGCTACCATTGCCTTATTTTTTAAAAATACCGCATAGAAGTTTACAAGCCCCAAAACTGCTTGTAATTCTGCTTTGTTTTTTGGGGGTGGAGCCTTCCTAATGGCTCGCACCTTGCTCTCCGTGGGATGGATGCCTTCCTTATCTATCCGATAACCCAAAAATTCTACTGATTCAACTCCAATATGGCATTTGTTAAGTTTAACTTTAAGCCCCGCAGTCCTGAAAATTTCCAAAACCTTCCGCAATTTGACCCTTAATTCTCCCAAATCTGTGGCTGATATTAACACATCGTCAAAATATGGGACTACTCCTGGTAGACCCTGTAGGAGCCGTTCCATGAGGTTTTGGAATAACCCAGGGGCTACACTAACTCCGAACTGAAGTCGAGTGCATTTAAAAGCGGGCCTGTGTGTGACAATTGTCTGTGCTTTGGCCGTTACGTTGTCAACTGGTAACTGTTGGTAGGACTGTGCCAGGTCGAGTTTGGCAAAAACCTGTCCCTGCCCTAACGAGTGCAACAAATGTTGTACGATGGGGACAGGGTACGCACTCTTTTGCAATGCTTTGTTAAGCGTTGCCTTATAATCAGCACAAATACGGACAGATCCGTCCGGTTTGACTGGGGTCACTATTGGCGTCTCCCATTTTGCATGGTCGACTGGGACTAGGATTCCCTGGTTTACTAGTTTGTCTAATTCCCTATCTATTTTGGGTTTGAGCGCGAACGGAACCCTTCTTGCTTTTAGCCTAATCGGAGCTATCTGGGGGTCTAAATTGAATGAAATGGGGGTCCCCACCTACTTGCTCAAGCTGTCTTGAAAAACGTCCGTGAATTCCCACAACAATTCATCCTTCAGGTTGTCGCCGATGCTGTGAACCCCGGTGATGCCCATTCCCAAGGCTCGGAACCAGTCGAGACCCAGCAAGCTGGGCAGGTTTCCATCGATGATGGTGATCGGCAGGGCTTTATTGAATTGTCCGTATCTTACTCTGACCGATGTGACTCCTCAAACAGGGATTCGGTTTCCCTGGTAGTCTTGCACTCTCAGCTTTTGGGGTTGCAGCTGGCGTTTCGTGACTTCTGGCAGGTCCCTTGCGATTGTGTCCCAAGACATAATCGTGATTGATGAGCCGGTATCCACCTCCATTTTACACTGTACTCCTTCGATATAGGTCTTGGTGAATATTTTCTTTTCCAGTTGTGTCGATGCGTGACCCACTCGCACAGTGGTGTGATTCGACTTCGCGCCTTTTTTGAATTGGCCAATCCCTGGCCGCCTTGCCGGACCGGTGCCTCGCTGATTGGCCGGTTTGAATTTTTGGCAGGAAGGTTGGGAGGCTCGGCACGCCTAAGGTATGTGTCCTTTCTTTTCACACTGCCGACAAATTGCGTCCTTGAACCTGCAATTCTGTCGTTGGTGTTGGCCTCCACAACTCACACACTCATCATGGTCACCTTGTTCCAGCCTCCCGGTGTGGAAAACCTCTTCCTCTTCATCCTCTTCCCACTCTGCCTGGATTTCCTCGCAGTGAATCGGCGTCGCTTTCGCTGAGGAATTAGGCATGTTTGGCTTCTGTAAGGTTTCCGCCGCTTTGGTGGACATCTCGTGCGCCCTGGCCTCATCTAGGGCTATCGCTAGGGTTAGGTTGCTTTTCGAAAGTAGCCGCCTCTGTAGTCGGATGTCCCTGACCCCACAAATGAGTTGTTCTAATAGAGTGTCCTCCAAGTCTCTGTACTCACAGTGGGTCACGGCTTTCCTTAATGCGGCCATGTACACGCTGATCGTCTCGCCCTCTCGCTGGACTCTTTGCCTTAGTTCGAAATGTTGCACAAACTTTGATGGCACCAGCACGTAGTGTGCTCGTAGTGTTGTCTTGAGCACTGGCCACGGTACTGACTGAACCGGCATTGGTTCCGACAGCGATTTGGCGGTATCGAAGACTTCTGGTCCGCAGTGGCTCAGGAAGTAAGCACGCTTTCGATTATCCGACACTTCCTGCAGTTCGTTGGCTTCAAGGAAGCACTCGAAGCGAGCCATGTATGACCCCCATTTTTCTTTGGCTTGGTCGAATGGCGCTGGCGGCTTATAGCTAGACATCGCTATGTATCCGTCCTTGATAACTGGCTGGGTTTGAAACTAAGTTGCTCCTTCAATTCTTTTCCTAGTCTCACTGCCTTCAATATCCCATCCTCGTCGCCAGTGTTAAGTTTGGTAAATGAAGAGGCAGGAGACGATGCAAGTGACAACAGCTCTTTAGTTTATTGTGAAACCCAGCCAGGGACAACAGGCAAACACCTCTCTTTATATAGTATTTGGCTGAGGCACCAGCCAATCAGCAACGTGTATTTTCCCACCCAAATTTCCCTCCAAAATTTAAAATACATTACAATATTCAGTCTACCCAAATTGCTTTTCTCATCCAAATTCTTCAGCTGTATGTAGAGGGTCAGCTTCCAGAGTGACACCAGTAAGGCTTCCTCTGCCCCATATGTTGCCTGGCTGTTGCCGGTAGGGCAGTTATAGGGGGTGCTTCTTTAAGTGCACCACTAGAGCATGGGTTTTGTCTTGTTCTGCTTCCCATTATTCATCAGCTGCAGGCTTAATTCGAGTCCAGTGAATCCAGGACTTGGATTCCAACACCTTTACTGCAAGTGGGGAACACATAACCACAGTACACGGCCTTTCCACTTAGGTTTCAAGTTTTCCCCTTTTTACCCATATTTTGTCTCCTACCCAGATATTATGACTGGGAGTAGTCAAAAAAGATGGATTGAGGGACACACAATATTGTTGGATGACTCATCCATGTGGTCCCTATCTGGTTTAAATCCCCCATATGATTTTTCAAACTAGTACTGGTTTCTTTCCAAAATTCTGGAGCTACTTGACAGTGCAGCTGCCAGCAATTCAGCCTTTCATTGCATCCTATCATCTTTCTCCTTTTCTTCCACCTTCTCTCTATTCATGTAGACTTTTCGTGCAATTTCCATCAATTGACTCATAGTCATGCCCAATGTCCCTTCCTGTTTCTGAAGCTTCTTTTTAATATGAAGGGTACTTTGTGATATAAAAGGCCATTGCTAACATATGGGGATTTTCGGGATTCAAGGGATCAATTGGAGTGTATGTCTTATAAGCCTCAATTAATCTCTGGAAAAAGGCTTCAGGACTCTCATCAGTCTCTTGTATTATTAAAGAGGGCTTGGACATATTCACTGGTGGTTTCGCTGCCTGTTCTAAGCCCTGGAGGATCAGTCCTGATAGTTCTGGAAGTTTGCCATGTTTTGATAAGGATCCCAATGGGCATCCTGCCATGGAAACCGTTGATCTAGGACAGCCTGAAGATTTCCTCCCGCTGCAGGCTTTAGGATATTACTGATGGCATTATTCAATCTTTCTCTCTCTCTTCACCATTGAGGAGAGTATTCATTAATTGTTCTAGGTCCTGCCACGTAGGATTGTGTGTCTTGATAATGGTTCCAAGGGGATTGAATAGTTCTTAAAATGCCAGCCTTTAAGTATTTGGTAATATAATCCTGAATTGTTTGTGCAATGGGGCAAGGATAACTCCTCTGCCTGAGATGAATAGGCTTTGCCAGGGGCTTTACTTGAATGACTAAGGGTGCATGGTGGGCTGCATGGCCTGGTGGATTATCTTCTGCCCATAATTCCTGGACTTCGAGTTTCTGCCAGGTATCAAGGACTTGAACCTCTTGGGCTACCATCTTACCTCACATCTCATCTGGAGGGGGTGTTTCATTATTAGTGCCATGCTTTTCTCACTAAACGATAAAGTTGCTCCCATTTTGCGCAGTATATCACATCCCAACAAGGGAATAGGACACTCAGGCATGTATAGGAATTGATGTTCAATGTCTCTCCCATTTATGGAGCATCTCAGGGGCTTTAAGAAAGGGTGGCAATTCACAGAGCCATCAACTCCTTGCACATTTATAACATCTTTAGAACAGGGAGCCAATAACTGAGTAATTACAGACCTAGAGGCTCCTGTATCCACTAAAAAGGTTACCTTATTGCCCCTATATTCATTTGGACTAAGAGTTCAGAGGGGGCCTGACTTAAACCCAGTCCTCTTCAGGACTGTCCCTTCAGTCCTCAGACCACTTTTCTGCTGCTGCCAGACCTATGGCTTCTATATGTTCTTGAGATCAGCCTCGCTCCCCCTCTGGAATCCATATGGCCGAAGCATCCTTCCTCTCTTGAAATTATTCAACATACACTGAAGAGGTGTCCTCTGGGCACTTCTTCCACCACCCATTGCCTAAGACACTGCCACTGACCTGTGGTGCTGGATGTTCCAACAATCAGGAACTGCAATGTCTTAACCACCCACACAATTCTTGGGCCTCCTTAGGATACCGGACCCAGGGGGTGATCAGGCCCCCTCTTCCACTCTGAAATGAGTGGGATTACAATGACACAGTAATTGTAAATCTAATTGCGTTTATGTCCCACCACAAGCCTGTGTAAACAAGGCATTACGAACTCTAGCTGACCAAATCATGGAGGCTGAAGCCAAACACCCTGATTCACTGGCCATTGCTTTGGAAGATCTAAACAAGGCAAACTTAAGGAAAGAGCTACCAAAATACTTTCAGCGTGTCAATTGTCCCACCAGAGGCAAGAATACTCTAGACCATTGCTACACAACACTAAAAGATGCTTATCGGTCTTCACCACGTGCAGCTGTAGGACACTCTGATCATTGCATGATTCACCTTGTACCTGCTTACAGGCAAAGACTTAAAGCCACAAAACCAATAATTAAATCAGTGAAGACCTGGACGGAGGAATCAAAATTAAAGCTACAGGCATGTTTTGACTGCACTGATTGGAATATTTTTAAAGATACCTCTGCAGATCTGGATGAACTCACAGATACTGTAACATCATATGTCAGCTTCTGTGAAGACCTATGTGTACCTACAAGGAACTTGCGAATATATAGTACAACAAACCTTGGTTCACACCTAAACTTAAGCAGCTACGACATTCCAAAGAGGAAGCCTACAGAAAAGGTGATAAAATGCTGTACAATCAGGCCAGAAATGTACTAACAAGGGAGATCAGAGCAGAGAAAAGAAGCTACTCTGAAAAGCTAAAGAATCAGTTTTCAGCAAATGAACCAGCAAACATGTGGAAAACTCTTAAAAATATCACCGGCTATGGCAAACCTCCTTCCCAGGCTGAAGGTAATCAACATCTGGCAGATGACCTGAATGAATTTTACTGCAGGTTTGAAAGGAAACTACAGCCACCTATCTCCACAACCCCCATCTCAGACACACCAACAACAGCCAAGCCTCCTACAACTGACCCCATTTCATTGGGTTCACAACCCCTAGTGATCACAGAAAAAGAAGTGCAGGACCTATTTCACAGACAAAAGCCAGGAAAAGCTCCAGGCCCAGACAAGATAATTCCTTCTTGCTTAAAAGTCTGTGCTGACCAATTGGCCCCCATCTTCACCCATATTTTCAATAAATCACTAGAGATGTATTATGTTCCTTCTTGCTTCAAACGCTCTACCATCATCCCACTGCCGAAGAAGCCCACCATCAAGGAACTGAATGACTACAGACCAATTGCTCTAACATCTGTAGTCATTAAAACCTTTGAAAGGCTAGTGCTTTCCTACTTGAAAACCATCACGGATCCGCTGTTAGACCCCTTGCAATTTGCATATCGAGAAAACAGATCAACAGATGATGCTGTTAATATGGCTCTGCACTACATCCTACAGCATCTTGAGTCTCCAAAGACCTATTCAAGGGTCCTTTTTGTAGACTTTAGTTCAGCATTCAATACCATCATTGCAGACATTCTTCTAACTAAACCAACTACAGGTACCGGAACAGACTTGTAAGTGGATCACAAGCTTCCTAACAAACAGGAAGCAGCAGGTGAAGCTAAGCAAGATCACATCAAATACCTGTACAATTAGCACAGGGGCCCCCCAAGGCTGTGTGCTCTCCCCACTTCTCTCTGTATACCAATGACTGCATCTCCAATGATCCATCTGTTAAGCTACTGAAGTTCGCAGATGACACAACAGTGATTGGTCTCATTCGAGACAATGACGAATCCGCATATAGACGAGAGGTTGAACGACTAGCCTTGTGGTGCAACCAAAACAATCTGGAACTGAACACACTTAAAACCGTAGAAATGGTGGTAGACTTTAGGAGAAACCCTTCCATACTTCCACCTCTCACAATACTAGACAACACAGTATCAACAGTAGAAACCTTCAAATTTCTAGGTTCTATCATATCGCAAGATCTAAAATGGACAGCTAACATCAAAAACATCATCAAAAAAGGACAACAAAGAATGTTCTTTCTGCGCCAACTCAGTAAGCTCAAACTGCCCAAGGAGCTGCTGATTCAGTTCTACAGAGGAATTATTGAGTCTGTCATTTGCACCTCTATAACTGTCTGGTTCGGTTCTGCAACCCAACAAGAAAAACACAGATTTCAGAGGATAATTAGAACTGCAGAAAAAATAATTGTTACCAACCTGCCTTCCATTGAGGACCTGTATACTGCATGAATCAAGAAGAGGGCCATGAAAATATTTACAGACCCCTCGCATCCTGGACATAAACTGTTTCAACCACTACCCTCAAAACGACTCTATAGAGCACTGCACACCAGAACAACTAGACACAAGAACAGTTTTTTCCCGAAGGCCATCACTCTGCTAAACAAATAATTCCATCAACACTGTCAAACTATTTACTGAATCTGCACTACTATTAATCTTCTCATAGTTCCCATCACCAATCTCTTTCCATTTATGACTGTATGACTATAACTTGTTGCTAGCAATCCTTATGATTTATATTGATATATTGACCATCAATTGTGTTGTAAATGTTGTACCTTGATGAACGTATCTTTTCTTTTATGTACATTGAGAGCATATGCACCAAGACAAATTCCTTGGCCAATAAAAAAAAAAATTCTAATTGCCTGTTCCTTCTTATCAGCCTGCATGGTTTTGTGGCTTCCTTTGATTCTGGATGGGATCTTGGATCAGCAGGATGTCCACCAAATACCCCATTGGTGCCATCTGCCTCCTTCCAGAGAAATCATCTCTGGTGCCTGAAGGTTCAGCGAGGTGGCACCGACTAGTCTGTGCTGCCCTCAGTGAAAAGAATCGCTCTGTGTCCCGTACACAGCCGCTAAGTATGGTGTTGTTGAGAGATGAAATGGAGTCTTAAAAACCATGAAGGACTCACTGCTGGAGGATTTTGGTCTGAGCAGGTCATATTGGGTGAAGCCATATTGACTACTAATTATTTAAGTAATAGGCTGTGGAGTTCCTCCATTAATGATATTCCATATGCAGTGCTATATGGGAGAAAGCCATCTATGGCACATTGCATGGGTGCATATTCCAAAAGCAGTTAGAAGAAAGGGATAACCAAAGCCTAGAAAGCTCAAGTTTATGGGCTATGAGCCAAGTTCTAAAAGCTATCATTTTAGTGATGGGAGTAAAAGAATATTGATTTCCCGGTCTGCTAGTTTTGCAGAGCAAAATTGGAAAACAATTGGTGCAAATTTTTGGGATGATTCATTTAGCGACGGTTATCCACTTAGTGATGATAACTCACTTAGTGATGGTGTCAGCATTCACAGAGGAGAAACTGAACAAGACATGAAACAACAAAGGATTGACACATAGGAGCAGTCAATGCCACACCGGTTAGAACAATGGAACAAGGGGATTCCTCCTGACAGGTATTCTGCTAGTAAAGTAAAAGTGTGTAATGTATGGTATGAGCCAAGAAACTATAAGGAAGTACTGGCATTATCTAGAATTGAACAAATAAAATAGAAAGAAGCCATGGACAAAGAAATGAAATCCATGGATGACCATAAAGTGTTCACATCTATGAATGTGAACAGGGTAGAAAATCTGTAGGATACAAGGATACTTGCCACAGGGTAGAAAATCTGTAGGATACAAGTGGATAACAAGAAGAAAGTACTGCCCAATAATGAGGTACAATATAAAGCCAGGTTAGTGGCACAGGGTTTTTCACAGATGAAAAATGTGCACTATGGTGAGGTATTCATGCCAACTGTAAAGAGTGAAAGCATCAGGCTAGCACTAGGATTGGCAGTGGCACATGACCATAAAATTTGGCATTTTGACATAACTACTGCATTCCTCAATGCAGAATCAGAGGAAGAAATTTACGTGGTTCAAGCACTAGGCTATGAAAGTAAAAGGCTAACACGGTGTATAAATTGAACAAGGCCATTATTCATTGTTGAAACAGTCAGCCAGTAATTAGAATATATGTTTAGATACTGCATTGAAGGGTCTTGGGTTCAAGAGTTGCAAGGCTGATGGTGCATATATACTGGAAAGTTAGTTAAGTAACTAGAAAGTTAAAAGGTGGGGATTGTCAATTATTAGCATTTGTGGATGATCTTTGCTTCATTGCAAAAGATGTATCATGGGTAAAATATTTTGCTAATAAATTGGAAAAGAAATTTGAATTAAAGAAATTATCTCATTGTAGAGATACAAAAGACTGAGAAAGGTGGTTATGTTCTTAGTCAAAAAGAAAAATTGAACTGCTGTTGGAGAGATGTAACATGAAAAATTGTAATACTGCTCCAATACCTATGAGCACAGATTTTCATAACAGTTTGGGTGAAGACGAAAGTGAAGCCTGTGATCAAGAGATATATCAGTCAGCAATAGGTAGCCTATTATATCTGTCACAATAGTCCAGACCAGACATAGCTTGTGCAGTAAGCATTTTGAGTCGCTTTACTGCTGCACCAACACATTGGATGGGTGTAAAAAGGGTTCTCAGGTATTTGAAGGGAACTATGAATTTGTGTCTTCAAATACAGGTCTCTGAAGAATTAAAATTGAAATGCTATGTTGATAGTGATTTTGCAAATTATGTTAAAACCAGAAAATCCAATTCTAGGATTGTGGTATTGTTTGGAGGGGCTTTAATTGGCTGGAAGCAAACAACTGTCTCCATTTCTACTGCGGAAGCAGAATTTATTGCTTTGTCTGAACTTTGTTCGGAGGTAACATGGTATGTACAAATGTTACAGGATTTAAATGTAAAGGCAGATGTATGAAGATAATGTTGTCTGCATTAAAATGGCAACAGGTGACAGAGTAAAGAATAGAAGCAAGCATGTGGACAAAGTATTGTAATGTCAGGGAATCCATAAAATGTAAATTGATTATCTTGCTTCACTGTTCTTCAGAGGACAATTTGGCAGACATAATGACTAAGCCATGGGAAGAATATTAAGTTAATTGGATTTATGTCTATTCCAGTTATGAAGGGAGGAGTGTCAGAGTATATTCATCAACTGGAATAGGACATAGTAACAAAGTCAGCCAATTGGGAGCTGAGACAGACTGGAACCAGACCGTGTCTTAGTCTGTAACTTCTGAGTCTGTGCAGAGCTAAAGTGTGTGTAAAGTCTGTCTACTGTACTTTGTGTGTGAACATGTCTGTTTATCTGTTGTTTGAACAATGCCTGATTGGCATTGCCAGCTTAGAGGGGAGGGGTGTTAGAGATCAGATAGATTGGTGCAGAAACCAATCAGGAGTCTGTAGCCAGAGCGGGAAAATCAAGCATGGGTCAGTGGCTGAAGCCATGGACAGCTCCCTGGAAACGAGCTAATACTGCCCTTAGTCTTTGTTGTAATTGTTCCTTATTAATGGCTGATATTAGGACATCATCGAAGTATGAGACTACTCCTTTAGACTCTGAAACAGCCCCGCGACCATGCTCACCCCAAACTGCAACCACCAGCATTTGAATGCTCTCCTGTGCTTGACTAAGGTTTGAGACTCTGCTGTGGTATCTTCAACAGGTAGCTGTTGATACGCCTGGGCCAGGTCAAGTTTCGCAAACACCTTTCCTTGACCCAGGGAATGCAGCAGGTGTTGTACGACAGGCACAGGGTATATACTCTGCTGTAAGGCTTCATTTAACGTGCATGTATAGTCTCCACAAAAACACATTGACCCATCTGGTTTCTTGAGGGTTACGATAGGTGTTTCCCAGTTAGCATGGTCTGTCAGCTCTAAAACCCCTTGGGCAATGAATTTGTCCAGTTGCCTATCAATTTTGGGCTGTAGAGCAAAGGGAACCCTCTTCGGCTTTATCCAGACAGGGACAACTTAGGGATCTAGGTTAAAGGAAATAGGGGTCCTGGTGTACTTGCCCAGTTCTCCATCAAAAACATCCAAATAGAGTCAGTGGCCACTTATCTGAGGTCCAGCAACGAGTTCCCGAAATCAGAGACAGTTCACGAGTCCATCCAGAAATGAGGGAATAAATATCCAAAAAGAAAGAACCACGCTGACAGCCAGGTTCGAGATAATTCCAAGAGTACCCACCAGAGAGACACAGAACACAACCTCTCTGGCCAAAGCCACTGAGTCAACTGAACTGCGCAGGTCAAGTTGCACCCAAAAGCGACCCGCCTACTTACAGGACTACGTTGTTTGAACAACGCCTGATTGGACAGTGCCTGCCTAGAGGGGAGGGGTGTTAGAGATCAGATAGACTGGTGCAAGAACCAATCAGGAGCCTGTAGCCAGAGCGGGAAAATCAAGCATGGGACTGAAACTGTGGACAGCTCCCATTTAAAAAGAGCTGCCACAGCTCGGTTTCTCATTGCGGTTACTGGAGCTGAATAAACCTGTTAACCTGTAGCAAGTGTCCTGTGTCCTTTACCTTCACCCACAACACAACAATACTAGAGTGACATTGATGTAAAAATAAAGACACTTTTGCTTCAGAGAATGACTTAAAGAAAAGTACTGTACTATGGGTCAAAGATCCAAGAAACAGATTTCAAGGAAGGTTTGACAATATTTTTCAATATTCATTCATTCATTTATTCATTATATATATTCAAATCAAGTGAAATTTTGAAAATGACACTTCTTTTTGCAGAATAATTCCAAATTGATCACTTTCACAGCTTGTGAAATGCAAGTAAAGTTAAATTCCTTTTCCTTCAGGGAGGCCAAGGTGTTCCATTACATGAGACCATCTCTGAGATGGTGGTTTCTGATCCCCTCTTTCTTAACATAATACCCAAAAAAGCTAAAAAGGCCATGTATTCACAGGAGACAGTTGTTGGCACAGAGCACCATAACTACCACCTCAGTTGTTACAAGCACAAAAGAACCCTAGCTGATCTTGCAAGATTTTGTTGGACTTGGCAAAAATGTCACGGTAGCTTTTAGGTAGCTTTTCCAGAAATATGTAAAACAAAAGATAAAAGAAGAAATGTACTGCCTACTTCATTTTTTCTCATTTGGTTTTTTTTAAAAAAAGTAAAACAAAATAACAGTAAAATGTAACAGCAAAAATGATGTATTTAGATTTTTTACACACACACACAGACTCACTGTACATAGACAAAAACACAAGACGAGGACATAAGAAAAGAGGAAAAGAATTAAAATAGAAGGGCACTAAGAAACAGCTTTATGAGAACTAATCTAAACACAGTGACTAATCCATATCACCTCTCATCTCTTCTTTAGAGTTACCAGTTGAAATTTCTGCTGATAGATGTCAATTTGGAAGAGCTTCCTTCACAATGAGAGCAATGGTGTATATCGAATGGCCTTGTGATAGCAATTAAGCTTTGTGTCCCCTATCTCACCCTTTGCCAGTACAGTAAGCTCAATCTTTATGCCCACATTTCTTCATCTCTTGAAGTATTTCAGCTTTTCTTTTTTAAAAATGAGGCTTTTCTCCTAGATTATGCTGAAAATGAATTAGTATGTTGCAAAGGAAATTAATATGGCACATAGAAACACTTGACTCAGTAACTCCTCATAGCTTCCTAAACTGATCTCAAGTGAAGGGATTGCCAATGGGATTTACAATGGGTAAGAACTGACAAGATTAATGCAGATAACACATTTGTCTTGCAAGAAAGAAAGCTGTGTTTTCAGCAGATGGTTATCCTTAATGGAGGAAAGTAATGTTTGGCGGCAGCGAGGTAAAAAGGAATTGATGACCCAGAGCAAATGTAACATCTGTTAGAGATCTAAGTAGCTTTTGTTTAGTTCAAGCAGTATTTCAAGCAGTATGCTTTAAATGCAGGTTACATAGGATTAAAAAAAGTTTTTCAAACACATTTTACTTTCATTTTGCTACTAATTTAATACATCATCTGAAATAAATTCTTTGTGCTAGAACCTGGAAATATTATTTATTTTAGATATGCTTGAGAAAAGTAAACTTCACTACCAGTGGTGGGTTTTACTTACCTTTAGTAACGGTTTGCTCGCATATTTGATGACTTCCGAGCGGGTGGGCAAAGCCTTCTGCCGCCATTACTATCGGTTCTCCCAAACCGGTGCGAACCAGGAACAGCCAACCACTGTTCACTATGCAGAAAATGTTTTTAACTAGCCAAACATTGTATGTTAGCATTTGCCTACAACCATATATCCCACATATTGCTTACTGGAATTCTGGGTATTGAAGAACACACATTTAAAGCTGTGATACACTGGTTTAAACTAATGTGTCCTTTAGGGCTCTTTCCATTTTTTAGTTAGTGTGCTCATGTTTTAGTTTTAAATTCCCACAGCTATGGCAATGTGGTCTTGTCACTGATGAACCCAAGAATTTTTCAATTACTTTTCTTAACTCCTAGTTATCTGAAACTCATCCTTTTCATTCCGTTTTAGAAAATTTATGTCTATTGATATATTACTTTCATTGGCTTTTTTAAATTCCAGATAAGCTTTTTTGGTCTTTTGTTTTTGATTGATAAAATTGTTTCCATCTCTTTCTCTTTCTGTTTGAATGTCAAACTAGCAGATGAAATTTTATCATTTTTTTTCATCTCTAGTTCCTTTTAGGTATATTATACTTGTAATATTACTTGTAATATTAGGTATATTACACTTCATTCTCATGATATCTTATAATCAAATCTATAATCAAATAAATAAATAAATAAATATGAATTAGAATGAATATCCATCTGTCATTTCAAAGTCCTGAGTACAAGGAAAAATCGGGTTTTCTTTGCATGAATTCCTCCTTAAGCAACTTTTGGTTCAATTTCTTATTCCAGATGTTCCTGCTTTAGACCACATACACTGCTTTGAAACAATACTTTTGGTAGCACCTCTTACAAGTTCTTTAATCGTTCAACTTCGGGATAGTTTGGACCAAAATTGCGATGATCCAGGGGGGATGGCGGAGGCACGTCTTGTTGAGGTTGTTTGGGATGAGTTTGAGTCTGTGGCTCTCGAGGATGTGGACAGGTTGCTGGGAAGGTTACATGCAACCACATGTTTACTGGACCCGTGTCCTTCCTGGTGCTGGCTACTCAGGAAGTGACACGAGGCTGGCTCCAGGGAATTATAAATGCTTCATTGTTGGAAAGGGTTTTCCCCGCCACCTTGAAAGAGGCGGTGGTGAGACCCCTCCTCAAGAAGCCTTCCCTGGACCCAGCTATTTTGGGTAATTATCGTCCAGTCTCCAACCTTCGCTTTGTGGTGAAGGTTGTAGAGAGTGTGGTTGCATGGCAGCTTCCCCAGTACCTGGATGAAGCCGTCTATCTAGACCCGTTCCAGTCCGGCTTCCGGTCCGGTCACAGTACGGAGACAGCTTTGGTCGCGTTGGTGGATGACCTCTGGAGGGCCAGGGACAGGGGGTGTTCCTCTGCCCTGGTCCTATTAGATCTCTCAGCGGCTTTCGATACCATCGATCATGGTATCCTGCTGCGCCGGTTGGAGGGATTGGGAGTGGGAGGCACCGTTTATCGGTGGTTCTCCTCCTATCTCTCCGACCAGTCGCAGACGGTGTTGACGGGGGCAGAGGTCGACCGTGAGGCGCCTCACTTGTGGGGTGCCTCAGGGGTCGATTCTATCGCCCCTCCTGTTCAACATCTACATGAAGCCGCTGGGCGAGGTCATCAGTGGTTTTGGGGTGAGTTATCATCTGTATGCTGACGATATGCAGCTGTACTTTTCCACCCCGGACCACCGGTCTGGATGGGGAGAAACAGACTCAAGCTCAATCCCTCCAAGACGGAGTGGCTGTGGATGCCGGCACCCCGGTTGCAGCTGACTGTGGGGGGCGAGTTATTGGCCCCAACAGAGAGGGTGCACAACTTGGGTGTCCTCTTGGATGGGCGGCTGTCGTTTGATGATCATTTGGCAGCCGTCTCCAAGAGGGCCTTCCACCAAGTACGCTTGGTGCGCCAGTTGCGCCCCTTCCTTGACCGGGATGCCTTATGCACGGTCACTCATGCCCTCGTAACTTCCCGCCTGGATTATTGCAATGCTCTCTACATGGGGCTGCCCTTGAAGTGCACCTGGAGGCTGCAGTTAGTCCAGAATGCAGCTGCACGGGTAATAGTGGGAGCAACTCGTTGCTCCCATGTAACACCACCAATAAGTGCTGAAAACGCACTTATTTATTCAAGCGGGACTGGCCTAAAATTTTATTGGGTTAAGATTTTATTGGGTTATTTATATTTTAATATTTTAATTCGTTTTAAATTTGGCCACTTTATAATATGTTTTTTAATTTCTTTTAATATTGATACTGTGATTTTTTACTTGGCTGTACACCGCCCTGAATCCTTCGGGAGAAGGGCGATATAAAAATTGAATAAAATAAATAAATAAATAAATAAAGAAATAAAGAAATAAAGCAGGTGATTGCTTGATGTAAATGTCTTGTGGACACATGCAGTACTTGGATGGAAGCAGGCAAGATCCTCTAGGTCAGCGGTTCTCAACCTGTGGGTCGGGACCCCGTTGGGGGTCGAATGACGATTTGCCAGGGGTCGCCTAAGACCATCAGAAATATGGGAAGTATACTAGTGAGTCGAAGAATCGCGCTCCAATGGTTGGCTCCACAAGCCAGCTGCAGGCTCTTCAAATCACTAGCCGAATTCGGCTTCAGGTGAGATGAATTAAAAAAGAGAGAAATCTTTGCTCTGATGTCTCCCTCTCAAGCCAGCTGCAATCACTCCCAATCGCTAGCCTAATCTGGCTTCAGGCACGATAAACTTAATAGGAGAGGAGTCTCCGCTTTAATGCCTCCGTCCTCAAGGCAATCGCAAGCAATTCAGATCGCTAACCAATACGGCTTCAGGCGTGATAAATTCAAAACGAAAATAATTTTACGGTTGGGGTCGCCACATTATGGGGAATTGTATTAAAGGGGTCACCACATCGTGGGGAATTGTATTAAAGGGGTCGCAGCACTATAAAGGTTGAGAACCACTGCTCTAGGTGTTCTTGCTGTACCCCTTGGAAGTTCTGTAAGTAAATTATGCATTTCCTGAACTCACGGAATAATCAGGGTAGTGTTTTAATAAAGAAGGTGGCGATATTGTGCAAACATTTGCTGCTGCCATGACAAATATTCTTAAGTGTGTTTTGTGCAGTTTCAGAAAAGGTTGACAAAAATTTAAATCTTCAGAAGATGGAAAGAAGTGATATATATATATATATATATATATATATTATATATTAAGAATATATAATATGATAACATTCTTCAAATACACATATAAGAAGGTAAGAACCTCTTCTTTCTTATTCCCAGGTAAGGACATGGAATAACTGGTTTAACTGGTTTAAGTTACAGGAAGACAGATTTTAATTCCTAAAGTAGCAGAAACAGGAGAGCTGATTACCCAGAAAGGTGATTTCCCCACAACTTTCTTTGGCTATGTTCATGTGGGGGCAAAACAACTATCTGTTGGGCAGTGGTGTCAAACTTGTGGCACTATGTTGTTGTCATGTGATGTACCATGACTTTTTTCCTCTTCGCTAAACTGAGAATGGACATGGCCAGCATGTGATGCATCCTGCCCACGGGCTGTGAGTTCGACACCCCTGCTATTAGGGAATTCTGAGCAAAGGATTGGGCCCAATGGTCTAAATGGCTCTTCCACCTGTATTATATGGTTCCATAAAACCTTCTTCAATAATCAGTTACCTCCTTTTTGCAGTTGGCAATGCAGTCTTGCAGTCCTTTGCCTTGTCTTCCATCTGTTAGTTTTTCTTCCATCTGCTAGATAAGTGGTGGTTTTCAATCTTTGTCTAAATTAGTGAATCTCTGTTTCCTTAATTAAATTACTGAATGTATCAGGGTCAATGTAGATTCCTTCATAATGCTTCTCAGAATCAGCTTTAAAATCCCCTCTGATAAGTTTCTGCTTACCAGCTTTGCTTCAACTATCCTTGCTAACATATTTCTCTCTGGAATAAAGCCAGATTTCTTTCTCACAAGCAGTTCTTTTTCTCTGGGGAAGTCACTGAATTCCCATATGCTTGATTACAGGAAAGCTTATTGCTTGACTTTAAATTCAATTTATTTAATCCCTTCTGATTTTTTTCAGAGTAATTATGCATATATTAAAATGAATTCTATTTATGATAAATAAACTTTTCAATATTTTTATCATAAATTCTAAGGTTTTATCTTCGCCCAGTGTAGAACATCCAAAATAATTTCAAAGTACTCTGTCAGTTGTTAAACATAAATCAACAAAAACTGCTTCAAGTTGAATCATCCCTTCAAATTTTACTGTAGCATTTCATTTTAGATAATAATAAATAATGGAACCAAAACTGAATCATCAGTTGCTAGTAAAATCACTCTAAATTCTTCATCAGCTCAGTTCCAGACTTCTTTTTTTTTTGTTATTGTTCATGTTAATGAATGAATGATCTAGAATAGAATATAATGAGCTGGAAGGGACCTTGGAGGTATTCTACTCAAGCAAGAGAACCTATACCATTTCAGATAAGTGACTGTCTAGTCTCTTCTTAAAAACATCCAGTGATGGAGCACCCATGATTTTTGGAGACAAGCTGTTTCACTGGTTGATTGTCCTCACTGTCAGGAAGTTTCTCCAGCGTATAGGGGGAAGATCATCCATGTATGGGTAATACTCTGCTTCTCTGATTGGAGACCGAGTCAAACTTCGTTAGCCATGCCTACTCCTGCCCAGGTGCTCCCCAGTCCGACTCGGTCTTCCGATGAGTTGAGACTGAGAAATGAGACTCCCATTCTTGGATTTTTTACTTCATACCGTAAGATACCATAAGTAGTATATTTATTTATATTATTCTGAGCGAGGCTCGGCTATCGCTGATGAGTGATCTGGAGGGTTACCAGACCCTGGTAACTTTTCCTTCCGGCAAATATCTTCTTTTCAGCCGAGGCCCCTGCCGTTTCTCCGCGCTTAGCGAAGGGGGCGTTGCATGCTAACAGGCAGCCCCTGGCATAGTCTGCATCTGCAGAGAGGGGCTTGGTCCTTGCCTAGATTTATCTAGGCTGGTTGCGGCAGCGCTTAGGACGTCACTAAAGTTGCGGCAGGAGTGCTCATATGAGTCAGGTTGACCTACCCGCAGTATAGCGGCTGGTGCGTTAGGCGCCATTTTAGCCGCAGCAGGAAGGGCCAGCCTGCCCGATTCATGTTGAAGTGGCCGGTGCTGAAATGCCCTTTAGCCGCAACGGATACGCTCATTAAGAGCCTGGCCATCCGTTTTACGGAAGAGCGGCTAGCGCGACATGCGCTATCATGGCCACGGTAGGAGTGCTCATGGCTGAGCCAGTCTGCCTGGACTGCGGGGGAAGAGTCTTGACCGCAAGGCGCCTTACAGCCGCAGCAGGAGCGCTCTTAAGAACAAGGCTGTCTGAATATGGTAAAGTGGCCGGCGCTTGAGACGCCCTTTAGCCGCAGCAAAAGACACTCCTTCAGAGCTTGGCTATCCGAATTGCGGAAAAGCGGCTAACACGATTTCCTTTTATGGCCACAGCAGGAGTGTTCATGGCAAGTTTGGTTGCCCGGAATATGGAGGAAGTGACTTGAATGCAAGGCGCCTTACAGCCGCAACGGGGTAGTTCATTAAGAGCCAGGCTTCCCTACCTCTGAAGAGAGCGACAGACGCACTAGGCTCTGTTTCTCCCACAGCAGGAACAGCTCATTATGAGCCAGGCTGTCTGTCCTGCTCGAGAAAATAAGGGAGAGTTTTAGCGCCGTTTACAGCCGCAGTGGCAGAGCTCTTACAAAGCCTTATTCCCTATACTGCACTCTATACGTGGAGCGGATAGCGCGATCGGCGCTGTTTTTAGACTCGGCAGGAGAGCTCATGTTTCCCAGGCTGCCTGGTTAAACTTAACGACTGGCGCGCTTGGCGCCATGTGGCTGTGTCAGGAGCGGTTGTTATGAGCTGGTCCACATGATCTACAAGTAAAGTGCAGGATTTGCATAGAGCAATCCAGACAAGTTCGCGTTATTCAAAGTTGAGGCAGAAAAGCTCTTGAGGAGCCAGGCTGCCAGGGGATGATGGCTGTGACTGCTTGAATCGCCTTCCCCTCCCCCCGATTACACCAGGGGAGTTTTGGTCTGACCGGTTGGCCCATCAGAAGGTAAGGAGCAGGAAAGTTTGGCGGTAATGCAATAGTGGCGGGAAAATCCTTGCTTCAGACCGCTCCAAATAACGGGCAAAGGATAGGAAAATAGACGCCCGGGAAGACCCTGCGGTCAATCTGGTTGTATATACATTGACGGTCATACCAGAGTGCTCCTTAGACCTATGTAACTACAAGGCGCATGTGCCACATTGGCAGTGTTAGAGATTCCCACCTTCCCACCCTTTTTTAACAGTGGGAAATTTGCTGCTTTTGCATCAACTCCAGTTAGAACTGGACGGCTAGCATGCCATATATCTATTCCCATGGTTCTCTGGCTCTAATTCATTCAGCAATCCTTCCAATCAATGCTCTACTAATTCTGTTTTTTTGACGTTTGCTCTCTGAGCAGCTTCAAGCTTTTTAATAATGATAATAATATAATAATTATAATTATTATAATTTTAATAATAATGAAGAGGATGGTATTAAGAATATTTATAATCTTATTCAGGCCTAGTCTCACAGGAATGGCAGGCTCATCCTTCACACGGATTTCATATGTTCTTCCCAGGTCTGGAGGCTCTCACATATGATTTAATTCCTTTTAATTTAATAAATTTAAATTAATGAATTTAATAAATTTGATAAATTTTTCATCTAATAAATTTAAATACAATTTAAATGTATCCCAGGTCTGATAGTTTCTTGCTGAAGGATTTCACATATTAATGGCAATTCATTGGCATTTATTTCCTCTAAGAGGTTTACTCGTTCATACCCCCTCCACCCCTTCAGGTTAAAGGGTGCTAAGTAGGAACTGCTGTTCCACAGGTTTGAAATATCCCTGATATTTATACTAACCGTGACTCCTTAGAGGTCCTTATCCCTCGTTCTTCATAATGCTCCTGCTAAGGGGTGGAGTCCACTTGGGGGTTGCTGGGTCAGATCTTCCGACCTTCTCCTATTGTTAATGATCAGGTTATTTCTGTGGCTCTTCTTCTGACCTACAACCTACCCCTCTCTTGGGGGACCTTGTGCAAGACCTAGGACTTCACTGACAGCAGTGTTTTGGGATTTCACTTCCACCCTCGCTATGGGGCAGTGATAATGTAGAGTCTCCACTGGTATATAGATATATAGATATATAGATAGAGATAGATATAGATATAGATTTAGATATAGATATAAAATAAAATAAATAAAATAATAAAATAAAATAAAATAAATTAAATTAAATTAAAATAAAATAAATAAATAAATAATTTTTATTTTTTTTAAAAGAACATCATCTACTAGATATCTTTGGGGTCAGTAGGTCCTTGGTTCAGCGGTTCAGGATTATCGAGCCTGTTCTGGACCCGGCTCTCTCCTCGAGAGTCTCCTCTACCCCACCCAGGGGACGAGAACTGCTATCCATGGTAGTAAACCCCACTACAAAGCTATGTTAGCGGAGTTGCTCTTTAGTTCCTGGTACCAGCGCAGGTCCTGGGGATTCTCCATGGCCTTGGACGATTATCCAGAAGTTTCTTACCGTTGCCCTCCCTGAGGACAGCTAATGGTTTAGAGGTTAATATAATTGCTGTTTCTTTCAGTATGTCACTACAGATCCAGATTGCTTCTCCTATGACTCACAGGCTCCGTGTGGTTGTTTCAGGTACAGGCCCTATCAGGTACAGGAGGCTTTTCATCTCCCAACCCCTCCCATTACATAAAATAACTTTCTAATTATTCAAAGGCAATCTGATATTTCTTAATCTGATATCTGTTTTGTAGATAATCAATCCATTTTTCCATTCAATTAAATATCTTTCCTGCGTATTGTCTTTTAAAACGCTGAGATTTTAGCCATCTCAGCCAAATTAATAACTTTCAATATCCATTCTTCTATTGTAGGTATCTCTTCTTTCTTCCAGTATTGTCCAATCAACAGTCTTGCTGCTGTTATTAAGTTCAAAATCAATTTAGTCTCAATCCCTGTACAATCCGTTATAATTCCCAAAAGGAAAAATTGTGGCAGGAACTTTATCTTCTTCTTCAGTACATTTTGAATAATCCACCAAATTCTTATCCAAAAGACCTTAATTTTCTTGCAAGTCCACCAAATATGAAAATATGTAGCATCATCACAATCACACCTCCAACATTTCGCTTGGATATTAGGATACATACATGATAATTTTTTGGGATCTAAATGCCATCTATAAAACATCTTATAAAAATTTTCCCTTAAATTCTGTGCTTGTGTAAACTTAACATTTCTAACCCAAATTTTCTCCCATGTTTCCAACATTATTGGTTCCTGAATATTCTGTGCCCATTTTATCATACAATCCTTTACCAAATCCTTTTCCGAATCTATTTCAAGCAACACATTATACAATCTCTTTATATGCTCCTGGGTCTGATTTCTAATTTGCTTCATTAAATTTTCCTCGCTTTGCATTATACCAATTTTTTGATCTTCTTTCCATCTAGCACTTATTTGCCCATATTGAAACCAAGTATAATTCCTCCCTTCTTCATTTAATACCTGTAATGATTTTAATTGCAATCTACCTCCTTCAGCATACAAAAGTTCTTTATAAGTAATCATTTCCTGTTTCTGTTCTATATTTATATTCTCTATTGCATGTCTAGGGCTCGCCCATATAGGAATCTTGTAATCTAATTTATAGGAATATTTTTCCAGACCATAAAGAGCACTTCTCAACACATGATTCTTAAAAGCCCTATCCACTTTTTCCATAAAATAAGTACGCATGCCATCCATATAACAAGTCATAACCTTCTATATTCAAAATTCTTTCCTCTGTTAAGTTAAACCAGTCACTTATTACTGAAAGGGTTACTGCTTCATAATATAGTTTAAAGTTAGGCATTCTTAAACCACCTCTTTCCCGTGAATCCTGTATTATTTTCATTTTAACCCTCGCCTTTTTACCCTGCCATATAAATTTATTAATCCCAGTCTGCCATTCCTCCAGATTTTTAT
The DNA here is from genome assembly GCF_028640845.1 of Ahaetulla prasina. NCBI lineage: Eukaryota > Metazoa > Chordata > Lepidosauria > Squamata > Colubridae > Ahaetulla > Ahaetulla prasina. The sequence goes on from NC_080545.1 coordinate 42,285,019, forward strand.
CTTTCTTAATTATTTGTATCATCTGGAACAGAAACAAAAATCTAGGTAACACATTCATTTTAATAGCAATCCTTCCCAATAGGGATAACTGCAATTTCTTCCAGCCACTCATATCATTCTGAACTTTTGCCATAGCAAGTCATAATTATTCTTATAAAGTTTCTTGTTCGATGAGCTAATATAGACCCCTAAATATATAACCTTTTTTACTACCTCAAATCCTGTCATTTCCTCTAGGTTTTGTTTCTGTTGTATAGACATATTTTTAATTATCACTTTTGTTTTATTCTGATTTATTTTAAATCCTGATACCTTTCCATATTTATCAATTACTTCCAACAAAAATCTACTTGAATTTATAGGATTCATTAACGTAACTACTACATCATCTGCAAAAGCTCTAACTTTGTACTCATATTGTCTAATCTTAATTCCCTCTATTTTCATTAATTCTCGTATTTTATCTAATAATGGTTCCAGAGTCAAAACAAACAATAATGGTGATAAGGACATCCCTGTCTCATTCCTTTTGCAATCTTAATAACTTCTGTCAAACTACCATTTACTATAATCTGTGCTGTTTGCTCTCCATAAATCGCTTTAATTATTCTAATAAAACAGTCTCCAAATTGCATTTTCTCTATTAATTTAAACCAGTCACTTATTACTGAAAGGGCTACTGCTTCATAATATAGTTTAAAGTTAGGCATTCTTAAACCACCTCTTTCCCGTGAGTCCTGTATTATTTTCATTTTAACCTCGCCTTTTTACCCTGCCATATAAATTTATTAATCCCAATCTGCCAATCTTCCAAATTTTTATCCTTTTTAATTATTGGTATCATCTGGAACAGAAACAAAAATCTAGGTAACACATTCATTTTAATAGCCGCAATCCTTCCCAATAGGGATAACTGCAATTTCTTCCAGACACTCATATCATTCTGAACTTTTTGCCATAGCAAGTCATAATTATTCTTATAAAGTTTCTTGTTCGATGAGCTAATATAGACCCCTAAATATTTAACCTTTTTTACTACCTCAAATCCTGTCATTTCCTCTAGTTTTTGTTTCTGTTGTATAGACATATTTTTAATTATCACTTTTGTTTTATTCTGATTTATTTTAAATCCTGATACCTTTCCATATTTATCAATTACTTCCAACAAAAATCTACTTGAATTTATAGGATTCGTTAACGTAACCACTACATCATCTGCAAAAGCTCTAACTTTGTACTCATATTGTCTAATCTTAATTCCCTCTATTTTCGTTAATTCTCGTATTTTATCTAATAATGGTTCCAGAGTCAAAACAAACAATAGTGGTGATAAGGGACATCCCTGTCTCATTCCTTTTGCAATCTTAATAACTTCTGTCAAACTACCATTTATTATAATCTGAGCTGTTTGATCTCCATAAATCGCTTTAATTATTCTAACAAAACAATCTCCAAATTGCATTTTCTCTATTAATTTAAATAAAAAATCCCAATGCAATCGATCAAAGGCTTTCTCTGCATCCAAAAAAATAAGTGCTGCTGAAGTATTCTTCTTTTCCAAATATTCCAATATATTAATAATCTGTCTAACATTATTCCTCATCTGCCTCCCTTTTATAAAACCAGATTGATCAGTATGAATTCTTTGTTGTAAAACTAACATTAATCTATTTGCTATTATTTTTACAAAAATCTTATAATCATTATTTAAAAGTGAAATCGGCCTATAGTTACCAGGTTTAGAGCAATCTTGCTCCTCTTTTGGTATCAGTGAAATAAAAGATGTTTTCCATGACGGGGTATTCCACCCTAATTGTATCTGATTAAATAATTCTTTAAGTGGGCCTAATATTTCATCCTGTGTTTTTTATAATAAGTTGCTGTAAGACCATCTGTACCAGGGTTTTCCCATTTTAATTGTTTAATTGCCTCCACTATTTCTCCAGTAGCTATCGGCCGATTCAGCTCCTCCTCTGTTCTAATGTTAGAATATTAACCTTATAATCTTTCAAATAATCATAAATGTCCCTATTCAATATTTATATTCTCTATTGCATGTCTAGGGCTCGCCCATATAGGAATCTTGTAATCTAATTTATAGGAATATTTTTCCAGACCATAAAGAGCACTTCTCAACACATGATTCTTAAAAGCCCTATCCACTTTTTCATAAAATAAGTACGCATGCCATCCATATAACAAGTCATAACCTTCTATATTCAAAATTCTTTCCTCTGTTAAGTTAAACCAGTCACTTATTACTGAAAGGGTTACTGCTTCATAATATAGTTTAAAGTTAGGCATTCTTAAACCACCTCTTTCCCGTGAGTCCTGTATTATTTTCATTTTAACCCTCGCCTTTTACCCTGCCATATAAATTTATTAATCCCAATCTGCCAATCTTCCAAATTTTTATCCTTTTTAATTATAGGTATCATCTGGAACAGAAACAAAAATCTAGGTAACACATTCATTTTAATAGCAATCCTTCCCAATAGGGATAACTGCAATTTCTTCCAGACACTCATATCATTCTGAACTTTTTGCCATAGCAAGTCATAATTATTCTTATAAAGTTTCTTGTTCGATGAGCTAATATAGACCCCTAAATATTTAACCTTTTTTACTACCTCAAATCCTGTCATTTCCTCTAGTTTTTGTTTCTGTTGTATAGACATATTTTTAATTATCACTTTTGTTTTATTCTGATTTATTTTAAATCCTGATACCTTTCCATATTTATCAATTACTTCCAACAAAAATCTACTTGAATTTATAGGATTCCTTAACGTAACCACTACATCATCTGCAAAAGCTCTAACTTTGTACTCATATTGTCTAATCTTAATTCCTCTATTTTCATTAATTCTCGTATTTTATCTAATAATGGTTCCAGAGTCAAAACAAACAATAATGGTGATAAGGGACATCCCTGTCTCATTCCTTTTGCAATCTTAATAACTTCTGTCAAACTACCATTTACTATAATCTGTGCTGTTTGCTCTCCATAAATCGCTTTAATTATTCTAATAAAACAGTCTCCAAATTGCATTTTCTCTATTAATTTAAATAAAAATCCCAATGCAATCGATCAAAGGCTTTCTCTGCATCCAAAAAATAAGTGCTGCTGAAGTATTCTTCTTTTCCATCTAGCACTTATTTGCCCATATTGAAACCAAGTATAATTCCTCCTTCTTCATTTTAATACCTGTAATGATTTTAATTGCAATCTACCTCCTTCAGCATACAAAAGTTCTTTATATGTAATCATTTCCTGTTTCTGTTCTATATTTATATTCTCTATTGCATGTCTAGGGCTCGCCCATATAGGAATCTTGTAATCTAATTTATAGGAATATTTTTTCCAGACCCGCAAAAGAGCACTTCTCAACACATGATTCTTAAAAGCCCCATCCACTTTTTTTCCATAAAATAAGTACGCATGCCATCCATATAACAAGTCATAACCTTCTATATTCAAAATTCTTTCCTCTGTTAAGTTAAACCAGTCACTTATTACTGAAAGGGTTACTGCTTCATAATATAATTTAAAGTTAGGCATTCTTCACCTCTTTCCCGTGAGTCCTGTATTATTTTCATTTTAACCCTCGCCTTTTTACCCTGCCATATAAATTTATTAATCCCACTCTGCCAATCTTCCAAATTTTTATCCTTTTTAATTATAGGTATCATCTGGAACAGAAACAAAAATCTAGGTAACACATTCATTTTAATAGCCGCAATCCTTCCCAATAGGGATAACTGCAATTTCTTCCAGCCACTCATATCATTCTGAACTTTTTGCCATAGCAAGTCATAATTATTCTTATAAAGTTTCTTGTTCGATGAGCTAATATAGACCCTAAATATTAACCTTTTTACTACCTCAAATCCTGTCATTTCCTCTAGTTTTTGTTTCTGTTGTATAGACATATTTTTAATTATCACTTTTGTTTTATTCTGATATATTTTAAATCCTGATACCTTTCCATATTTATCAATTACTTCCAACAAAATCTACTTGAATTTATAGGATTCGTTAACGTAACCACTACATCATCTGCAAAAGCTCTAACTTTGTACTCATATTGTCTAATCTTAATTCCTCTATTTTCATTAATTCTCGTATTTTATCTAATAATGGTTCCAGAGTCAAAACAAACAATAATGGTGATAAGGGACATCCCTGTCTCATTCCTTTTGCAATCTTAATAACTTCTGTCAAACTACCATTTACTATAATCTGTGCTGTTTGCTCTCCATAAATCGCTTTAATTATTCTAATAAAACAGTCTCCAAATTGCATTTTCTATTAATTTAAATAAAAATCCCAATGCAATCGATCAAAGGCTTTCTCTGCATCCAAAAAATAAGTGCTGAAGTATTCTTCTTTTCCAAATATTCCAATATATTAATAATCTGTCTAACATTATTCCTCATCTGCCTCCCTTTTATAAAACCAGATTGATCAGTATGAATTCTTTGTTGTAAAACTAACATTAATCTATTTGCTATTATTTTTACAAAAATCTTATAATCATTATTTAAAAGTGAAATCGGCCTGTAGTTACCAGGTTTAGAGCAGTCTTGCTCCTCTTTTGGTATCAGTGAAATAAAAGATGTTTTCCATGACGGGGGTATTCCCACACCTAATTGTATCTGATTAAATAATTCTTTAAGTGGGCCTAATATTTCATCCTGTGTTTTTTTATAATAAGTTGCTGTAAGACCATCTGTACCAGGGGTTTTCCCCATTTTTAATTGTTTAATTGCCTCCACTATTTCTCCAGTAGCTATCGGCCGATTCAGCTCCTCCCTCTGTTCTAATGTTAGAATATTAACCTTATAATCTTTCAAATAATCATAAATGTCCCTATTCAATATTTTGTCTTTTGCATATAGTGCAGTATAAAATTCTGAGAATGCCTTTTTAATTTTATCCTGTTGATATATCTCTTTACTTTTATATTCTATTTTTTATATGACACGTGCTTTCTGTTTCTTCCTTAAATTATATGCCAACCATCTCCCAGGTTTATTTGCATTACAAAAGGTATTATGTTTAGCATATTGTATATTCGTTGCCACCTGGTCTGCCATTAACATATTAAATTGACTCTGTAATATTTTTATAGCCTCTTTAAGTTTGTGATCTTGTGGGTTTTGAATTAATAACTGTTGCTTCCTTTGAATTTCTTCTTCCAAATACCTACGCTGCCTTTGTTTATTATTCCTTTGCCTATTGTCCAAGTAAATCAATATCCCTCTAATAAACGCTTTGCTCGCCTCCCACACAGTTCCTATAGGTGTCCCTTTGTACCTTACAATAAGTTACATTATCCTCATATCTAAACAGATTTTCATTCAACCTCCATGTTCTACCACCTTTTTTCCCTTGTAATAATTCCATCCATACTGGGCTATGGTCAGTTAAACACCTCGGAAATATCTTCGTTTTCTTCACCCTAGAAAGCAAGTCATTAGAAATTAAAATAAAATCAATGCGTGAAAAAGATTGATGCCTATCAGAAAAAAAAGTAAAATCTCTCTCATCTGGATTCCATAACCTCCATATATCTCTAAACTCAAAGTCTTCCATCATTTCAAAAAAGGATTTTGGTAATTTTGCATGTATAGGTATCTTCTTGGAGGAGGTTCTCTTATCCCTTCTTGTATCAATTACTCCATTCCAGTCTCCTAATAAAATAAACGAACTATAATCCCAGAGGGTCAACCTCTCATGTAACATTTTGTAAAACTTTTCTTGTTGCTGATTAGGTGCATAAATACCTATCAACAAAGTCTTTTTTGCATCTATCACCAGTTCAATAGCAATAAATCTTCCTTGAATATCTGCCTCAATTAACTTAGCTGGTATATCCTTCCTGATATATACAACAATTCCATGCTTCTTTTCCAAAGCTGATGCAACAAAATGGTTACCCAATTTTGAATTAATTAAATATTTTTGGTCTGATAATTTTATATGTGTCTCTTGCAAACAAATCACATCATTTTTAATTGTTTCAAGTAGTGAAATATTTTCCTTCTTTTCTGAGCTGAATTCAAGCCATTAACATTCCATGACAAGATTCTATTTGCCATTACTGGCCTCCTGAAGCTTTGAAGCAGACAACGAAGCTCCTCCTCCGGTATCTTCCGTCTAGCTCCTCCCACAGCTTCCATAATGGGATCCTGACTTTACTTTGAGACTGTTGCTCTTCTTTACGCTTAAGGGCTCCTCTTGTCACCCTTTGCTCTTGTGGTTCCTCTAATACTGGCAGCAATAAAGGCTCTTGGATCACCACGCCTTCTTGAGTCTCTTGAAGTTTTCTATCACTTCTATTTCGACTTTCAAAACTGTAGAAAGAAAATCCTTTGCCTTTAAAACAGTGTCAATTCTATATCTCCTTCCTTGATAGAATAGTGTCAGTCCAACTGGCACCTCCCATCTGAATTGAATCTGATGTTTTTTAAGTTCTTGTGTAAAAAAAGCAAATTCCTTCCTGTCTCTTAACATCTTTGAAGGAATCTCTTTCAACACCTTCAACTCCTGTTCTCCAATTTTTAAAGTTGTCTGATATGAAACTTGCAGAATTTGATTTCTCATAGTCCTTTTCACAAAATAAACCACAATGTCCCGAGGAAGCTTTCTCTGTCTTGCAATCCAGAATTAACTCTATATATTTTATCAATTTGGTAAGCTACCTCTTGGGGTCCACTTCAATAAATTCAGCCAATGCTTCTGATATAATTTTTCTTAAGTCTTCTCCGCTCTTCTTGCATACCACAATTCTAAGAGCTCCTTCCATAAGTTTATATTGTAATATCACAACCTGATCTTCATTTTGATCCACTTTTTTCTGAACACCTTTCATTTCGTCTTCTAAATGCTTATTTGACTGAGAGATCTGTTGCATTTCCACTTCCAATCCTTCAATTTTTTTACTCAGTCCTTGAACTGCCATAAGAATATCTTCTCTTATTTTTGCATTAAAATTCTCCATCATCTCTTTTTGCCTATCTTCAGAAAGTTTTAATTGTTCTTTCAATATTTCCTCAAGACTTGGTTCAGATCCCCTTCTTCCAGAAGGCTTTAAAGGTTTAGCTGCCATTCTGTCTTCAAAAGAATCAGGAATTCAAACTTAATAACTCTCCTTCCCTCCTTTCAGTATAAAAAAACTCCGTTTGTAACAATCCACAAATAAAGCTGCTTCATCGTACTAAAAATTTTTACTTTCACTGTAAACATTCTGTGTGACATTCCCACTCCTTTTTCCTGATAAAAACAGGAGCGTGCTGAAGTTGGAGGGAGTGGAATTCGGTGGGGTCATAAATCCAGGAAAATTCGCTCTTGAGAGCGAACCCCCTGTCAGACCTGCCACTTTCCCACAACTCTGATAACCTCTTTCACCCAGAGGTTATGCTAAGCTCAGTGAACAGTGATTTTTTTCTGTTTCACTGACTTTTACAATCTTCTAACACGGAGTGCTCTGTTAGAGCACCCAGCAGGAGGGTGACGTCACTGGAGCCCAGTTGCTCGTGCATTCTGACATCTTTCCTTCTGGATGCACCTGGACCAGGTTCCTCCGGTTCCTCTGCCTCAGGGCACCTGTTTTCTGGAGATTTTGTTGTCCGTACTTGGCTTCTCGAGGGCCCTGGTCACTGTCCTCGTCAGCCTCGTCACTGTCCTAATCCGTTTCCGGTTCCGTAGGCTGCTGGGGGAACCCCGCAGCGAGATCTGGATTTCTTTGGTCCCGAGGGCTTCACACAGCAAGGAATTTCCAGGTTGGTTCAGGTCTACCTTGACTGACTAGGTAAGGTGTTATCTTACCTTCCTGAGGACTCTTTCCTGGTTGTTCTTCAGGAATCTTCTTTTGTTCCCAGTTGGTTATTTATCTCAGGTTTGTTTCTTTTACCCATAGACCAAGGACTCGGAACTCCTGTTCCAACCTCTTTGGGAACAGATAGGTCAGGACCCTTTGGATCGTACAATGTCTTCAGGCCCTCAGGAAGACCGAAGGGGCTATGGTAGTAGTGACTCGATGGTTGGTGGTTTTAAGTCGACCAGCAGATTTTGTCATAGCTGACGGCTCTTTGGGGGGCTAGTCCGAGGATTCTATATCACATAGAGGTGTCTGGTTTTTTCCCTTTTTTTCCAATGGGCTATGTCTCAAGTTAGTGTCCTTCGGTGTCTTTGGTCAAGGTACGTTTAGTTCTCCTTCCTATCCAACATTTCATCTGATTGGTCCTGGATGTATCAGATTTTCCCTACACTGTTTGATCATCCTTTCCCTGTGGAAGGACGGAGTTCTTCTCTTTTCAGATTCCTTCTGGAAGCACCTCAGGGTCCTTTCTCCGGGGGAGTTTGGTCTCTGAGTGGTCCTTCAATTGCTGGAAGGATTACTGTTTCCAGGTGATCTGGGATCTGGAAATTCTTCTGAGGCGCAACCATACGGCGGTGTAACGATACCTGGTCTGGCAAGTAGGTTGGCAAAATGGTTTGGTTGCCCTTTTTTCCTACTTCTCGCATTTACGGGTGGGAGGACTGCATTTCATCTGCGGCGACAGACGGGTGAAGAGATTCGGACCAGACGGCTTCCCTCCCTTATGGCTACCATGCTTTGGTATGTCCTATACATGGATGATCTTCCCCCTATACGCTGGAGAATGGGGCGTTGGTATTACATGACACGCCCTTTTTCGGCATGGGGGGGAAGATCATCCAGCCCCACCCAGCTGACCGCCTGGTCCGTTGTCCAGGAGGGATTCTTATTTTCTTCTACAGATGGTGAGTCTCAACATTGCTACGCCTTCGTCGAACTGGGGAGCGCCCGGGCAGGAGTAGGCATGGCTAACAAAGTTTGACTCGGTCTCCAATCAGAGAAGCAGAGTATTACCCATACATGGATGATCTTCCCCCCCACGCCGAGAAAGGGCGTGTCAGGTAAGACCAACGCCCCATTCTCCTTAATTCCAGGTTGCTTCTTTCTTTGATTAGTTTCCAACCATTGTTTCTTGTCCTGCCCCCTGGTGCCTTAGAGAATAATTTGACCCCCTCTTCTTTGTGGCAGCCCCTCAAATACTGGAATACTGCCATTATGTCACCCCTAATTCTTCTTTTCTTTAGACTAGCCAAACCCAAATCCTGCAGCTGTTCTCCATATGTTTTGAAGGCCTTTGATCACTTAGTTGCTCTTCTCTGAACTTAGTGATGGATAATGCAATTTTAGCAAACGAAGGGATGAACTGTCAATAAAAATTAGCAAATCCAGGAAACTTTGCAACCGCGTTCTAGTGTGAGGAAGTGGGGTGTGCCCATTCCAAGACACTCACAACTTTTCAGGGTCCATCTCTATCCCATTGTGAGATATGCAATAGCTCAAGTAGTCAGTCTTGTCCTGGTGAAACTCATACTTGAACAATTTAGCATATAGTTCAGCAGTTCTGAGTTTATTCAGGACTGCAGACACTAACTTCACATGTTCCTCCATAGTCTCAGTGTACATGAGACTGTTATCTAAATAAATCAGGACCTCTTTGTACAAATGTTCATGCAGCACTTCATTGATTGATTGCATAAACAGAGCAGGTATCTCTTGAAATCCGAATGGGAGCTCTCTGAACTGGAAGCAACCCAGAAGGCAATTAAAGGCAGTTTTCCATTCGTTTCCCTCCTTAATGCGAACTCTGTAGTAAGCTTCCCTCAAGTTCAGTTTAGCAAAGATTTTTCCTTTGGTCAAATGTGCCATCACGTCCTTCATTAGTGGCAGCAGATAAACATTCTCCACACATATAGTGTTTAACCCTTTATAATCCACACAGAGACAAAGAGACCCATCTTCCTTTTCATGAAACAACACCAAAGCAACCACCCATGGTCTAGCTGGTTGGATGAAACCCCACTTTAAATTCTGGTCAATAAAGGCTCCAGCTCATCCAACTCCCTTGGAATCATCGAATAGATTTTTGGCTGTAGAAACACATGCTGGAGATCCAGCTAATACCCATGCTTCTTGAGTTATTTTCCCCTTTAGGATTTTCATCCATGGGAGTTTTTCTAGCTCTCTGAGTTTGTTAAACTCAGCTCTTTTAATGTTTAAGACACTGGTTGGATTATTTTCTATTGCTTGTGTTTGCATTATACTGAATTCCAGTATGATGTGGTCACTTTCAACCTAGGTTCTGGAAACTTCCACTCCCTCTATCACTTCTTCTCTATTAGTAAGAATTAGGTCCAGTATAGCTTTATTTCTAGTTCCATCCTCTACCTTTTGGATGACAAATTTGTCGGCTAGGTTGGTTAGGAATCTATTTGATCTCCTGGTCACTGCAGAGTTCGTCTCCCAGTTGATTTCTGGATAGTTAAAGTGTCCCATTACTACTGTGGTGTGCTTTCTACATACATTTGTTAACTGGTTGGCAAAAAGTTTATCTATTTCTGGTTGGATGGTCTGTAGTATACACCTATGGCAATGTCACTTTTCCCCTTTATATTGACCCATATACATCCTGGAAGGGTCTTCTTTGAACATGTGAATTTCTGTAGCTATGTAGTAATCTCTTACATATAGTGCAATTCCACCTCTTCTTTTTGTTGATCTGTTTCTTTTAAACAATTTGTATCCATCCATCAGTACATCCCAGTCATGGGTTTTGTCCCACCAGGTTTCTGTAATGGCAACTATGTCATACCTGCCCTCATTGCTTCTAGTTCATCCTGTTTATTTCCCAAGTTTTGAGCATCTGTATATAAGCATGTAAGACTTCTATGCCTGTCCATGGATATGTTTCCTTCATCTCCTGGTTATTGTTTGAGTTTTTCTTTTTTCTCATCACTCCCTATCTCATTGTTTGATTTGCTTTCTTGGGATTTCTTGGAATTTATTATTGTTCCGTGTTCTAGAGATTCTAAAGATTGGTCACTCTCCCCCTTCAATTTTAGTTTAAAGCCCTTGTGATGAGTTGGGCCAGTCTTTTCCCGAGTACATTTCCCTGTTTTTTTGAGGTGCAACCCATTCTTTGCCAAGAGTCCTTTGTGAAGGCAATGCAGTCCATGGTCCAGAAAACCAAACTTTTCTTGGGAACACCAATCCTTTAGCCAGTTTATTTCTAGAATTCTTTTTTCCCTCAACGGGTATTGACCTTTTGTTGGGAGTACTGATGAGAACACTACTTCTACTCCTACCTTCTTAACTTTGTTGCCTAATTGTGTATAATCTCTCAATATTGTACTCAGGTTCTTTGTTGTGTCATTCATCCAAATGTGAAGGAGAAGCAAAGGGTAGCAATCTCTAGACCTAATTATTTTGGTTATGTTCTCAGCCACATCTTTGATTTTTGCTCCAGGGAGACAACATACTTCCCTAAATTGTATGTCCAGTCTGCAGATGGCTGGTTCTCTTCCTTTGAGAATAGAATCGCCTATCATCCACACTTGCCTTCTTTTTTGGGGGGCGGCAGTCTGGGGTGCTTTTCTGTTTATCTCAGGTATGTTTGTTGATGTGACTTTTTAAGGGATATTTGATGAGTATAGCTTTCTTGCATAGGTTGGAGTTTGGAGAGAGTTCCCTCTAGATCCCTTACTTTTTCCTTTAGTAGTTCACATAGTTTACATTTAATACATGCACACAGCCAGCACAAGAGCTGCAGTGTCCACCAGGGCCATAGCCCAGCACTTAAAGCACTTAGTAGACCTTCAGGAAGGCACTCAGCATCCCAAAGGCATCAGTGGGTGAGGCAGCATGGCTCCACTAGTGGCCACTGGCAAAGGGGTCCTGGCAGACTAGCGGGGGGAGGCACTCTGGAGGTCAAGGATCTGGGCTGACTTGCCCCATCCCAGGAAGGAGCAGCCCAGCAGGACTGCTGACAGCAGTGCTGCCAGGAGGGCAAAGAGCTCCCAGAAGGTCAGCAGCAGTTGCTCGTTGCTCATGCCAGTAGCTGCAAGTGAGTGGCAAGCACATCAAAAGCAAAAAAGCAAGACTTGGCTCTTTCCCAAAATGTGCTTGCAGCAGCTGCCTAAAATGTACTTGCTGCTGGACACAGACTGGATAGTCCCATGCCTCCATCTCCGCCAGTGACATCCTGGCATGTTTTGGAAGGAGATAAAAATAAATCCTGCAAACTCTCATCGCTGCCATGCAAACTGAAGCACAGACTCGCTTCCAAAACACACCAGGATGTGATCTGAAAAAGACCTGGGTTGGTCTGCTGTTGAAACACCTCCTGGATCTTTCATGAAGGGAGGATGGCTCTTCTCTATGTTTCTCCGTCTTCCATAATGCAAGGGGCAGCGAGCGAATCCCGCTTTTTGTTTTTGACATACTTGCCTCTTGCTTGTAACAATTGGGACTGCTGCAGGTGGCACCCACAGCTTGCTTCTCCTTCCACTCTTTTCTCATGTGCTTCAGCCCAGCCTAGCCCTCCATCCACCAGCTAAGGATGAGGGACTCCCCTGCCTCTTTATGAGGCATCTTTCCATTTGTTCCCCCCTCCTCTCTCTCTTGCCCCCTCTTCCTCCCTGGGAACTGTGCAGGGGAGAAGAAGGCTATCAAGGGGATGGTAGCAAGACACTCCTGGAGAAGTGGTCCCACTGCCAGAGCCCAGAAGCAGGTGCTGGGGCCAACTCTGCAGGAAGTGACCTACTCCTCCATGCAAAACCTCATGGGCTTTGCAGAACCATTGGGGAAGGGGAGCCTGGTCTTCCTTGCCCAGCTCCAGGTGGCTTACTTTTCCTGGAGTTTAACATCCTTCCATACGAAGGAGGAACACAATGCCAATTGGAGAAGCAGCAGAAAAGGGGGCTGCCATTTCTATACAGGGCAATGCAGGCCAGTGAGAAAGTGGGGACTGGTGATCACTCTGTGGTGGAAGGAAGGGAGAGAGTGCAAGAGAGTGATTGAATCTCTCTCTGTGTGTGTGTGTGTGTGAGAGAGAGAGAGGGGGGGGAGGGAGAGCACATCGCCACCAGCCCTGGTATACGATAGAATCTCTCTCACTCTCAAAACAGAGTGTATTTTTGTATTTTTTGTATTGCTGTATTTTTATTTGTCTTTTTGTTTGCTTAAAAATTAATAAAATATGGTTTAAAAAAAAGAATCTCACTCTCTGTTAAGTTCGGGCAATGAAGAGGCAGGAGACGATACAAGTGACAACAGCTCTTTAGTTTATTGTGATCCCAGAGAACAACAGGCAAAAACTCCTCTTTAAATAGTAATTTGGCTGAGCCATCAGCCACTCAGCAACATGCATTTTCCCGCCCAAATTTCCCTCCTAAAATTCAAATACATTACACTCCTCCCCTCCCAGAACACATTTTACCATATTTACATAATTTTTGCATAACATTTGCATGTTATTTTTCCACGTAGTCACGCAGGTAGACAGGGCGTCTCCTAACTCTTTCTGACCTGCGCAATTCATTCCCTGGGAGTGAGTCGAGCTGGTCGGAGGGACTGTTTGTTCCTCCCAGCTCCTCCTCTGGTCCCTCCGGCCCTGGATTATTGGCAGAGTCGTCCCTGCAGTCCTTTGGAGGAGCCAGTTGGCGTCGCTGGACTTCCTCAGACTCAGCTAAGTCCTCCGATCGCCTCGGGGTTGAGTTAGCTGTTCGTTCAAATATTTGGTAGTCAGCGTCTGGCTGTTTGGTTTCTGGATCGTTTTGTATTCTTTTTGGTAATTGATCTATGTGGCGTCTCCACACTCGGCCATCCCCCATGTCCACTAAGTACGACTTTGGGCCAGTCACTCCTACAATTGTTTCCCTTAGCCACGCTGGCCCCTCACTATAGTTATGTGCCCATACCGGGTCACCTGTTGTCATTGTTCTGGTTTTTCCCTTCATGCTTTGGTACCCATCAGGGGAGTATGTTGGGTTTAACCTATGTAGAGGGCACTGGAGTCTTCTACCCATTAATAACTCCAATGGGCTGCGGCCGGTGGTCACACAGGGAGTTCTATGTTGGGCTGCCAGGAAGGTATCAATTTTGGCTTGCCAATCTCCTGGGCTAATTCTAGATAGTGCTTTCTTGGCACTGCGTACGAAACGTTCTGCAAGTCCATTCGTCGCCCGGTGGAAAGGTGCCGAGAGGACATGTCGGATGCCCTCTCCTGCCAAGTACCCCTCAAACTGGGTGGCTGTGAATTGTGGGCCGTTATCGGACACTATGGTGTCGGGCAACCCGTGTGTCACAAATAGATGCCTCAGAACTGTGATTACAGCTTCCTGTTGTGGTTTTCATGAGTAAGATTTCTAACCACTTCGAGTAGGCATCTACCACAATCAAGAAGGTCTGCCCATGGAACGGCCCGGCAAAATCTATGTGGATTCTGGACCAAGGACCCTGGGATTTCTCCCATTTCTCCCATTTCCCTGATGGGGGCTTGATTCCTGACAAGCTTGGCATTTCCCTACCCGGTCGCTAATGTCTTTATCCATTTGTGGCCACCACACATAACTTCTCGCTAGGCTTTTCATCCTCACAATCCCTGGGTGGCCCACATGCAATAGCTTCAACACATGCCCTCGTAATTTCTCTGGAATAACCACTCTATCCCCCCATAACAGACAACCCCCTTGTACCGACAGTTCTGAACGCTTCTTTGTAAACTCTTTGAAACGATCCCCCTCTGCACCCAACCGATCACAGTTCTTACAATAATGTCTTTGTAAGATGCCCTAGTCACTTATGTGGATGTGACTGGGCCAGAGTCCAAAGAGTCAATTAACAAGACAGGCATCCCTGGGATTGGGTCTTCAATAGTCTCTGGCAACGGGCATCTACTTAAAGCGTCCGCATGTCCCAAGTCCTTGCCCAATCAGTGAGACAGTTGGTACGAATATGCTGCCAGGAAAATAGTCCAACGGGTCAGCCTGGGTGATAACGCAACCGGTGTTGGACAGTCCCCTGCCAAGAGTCCCAATAAAGGTCTGTGGTCTGTGACTATTTCAAACTGCCGCCCAAACAGGTACTCGTGGAATTTTTTAACCCCAGAGACTATAGCAAGGGCTTCCCAGTCTAGTTGGCTATAGTTCCTTTCCGCTGCAGACATCGTGCGGGAAATATATGTGATAGGGGCTTCTGACCCGTTCGGTAACCTGTGGCTGAGGACAGCCCCTACCCCGTAGGGTGACGCATCACAAACTAGTACTAGTGGCAACGTCCCATTATACTGAATTAAAAGGCTGTCGCTGGACAGAAGATTCTTAACGCCTTCGAATGCCTTAGCCTCAACCCTGCCCCAAGTCCAAACAGATTTTTTCGCTAGCAGTTTATGTAGCAGTTCGGCTACCGTTGCCTTATTTTTTAAAATAAGCCCCAAAAATGCTTGTAATTCTGTTTTGTTTTTTGGGGGTGGGGCCTTTCTAATGGCTCGCACCTTGCTCTCCATCGGGTGGATGCCTTCCTTATCGATCCGGTAACCCAAAAATTCTACAGATTCAATTCCTATCTGACATTTGCTGAGTTTAACCTTAATCTCCGTAGACCTGAAAATGCCCAAAACCTTCCGCAATTTGACCCCTAATTTTTCCATGTTCTCTGCTGACACCAGTACATCATCGAAATATGGAACTACTCCCGGAAGACCTTGTAGGAGCCGTTCCATTAGGTTTTGGAATAACCCGGGGGCTACACTAACTCCGAACTGAAGTCGAGTGCATTTAAAAGCGCCCCGGTGTGTAACAATCGTCTGTGCTTCAGCCGTTTCATTGTCAACTGGTAGTTGTTGGTAGGCTTGAGCCAGGTCTAGTTTGGCAAAAATCTGTCCCTGTCCTAACGAGTGCAACAAATGTTGCACTACGGGAACGGGGTAAGCACTCTTTTGTTAAGCGTTGCCTTATAGTCAGCACAAATCCGGACCGATCCGTCTGGTTTGACTGGGGTCACTATTGGTGTTTCCCATTTTGCATGGTCGACAGGGACTAGTATTCCCTGGTTTACTAGTTTGTCTAATTCCCTGTCTATCTTGGGTTTGAGAGCGAACAGAACTCTCCTAGCTTTTAATCTCATGGGAGCTACCTGGGAGTCTAAGTTGAATGAGATTGGGGTCCCCACGTACTTGCCCAGGCTGTCTTGGAAAATGTCCTCGCATTCCTTCAACAATTCGTCCTTCAGTTTGACTCCATTGCTGTGGATCCCGGTTATGCCCATTCCTAGGGCTCGAAACCAGTCCAGTCCCAGTAAGCTGCCTTAACTCGAACCGTTGCACAAACTTCGACGGCACCGGCACGTAGTGTGCTCGTAGCATCGTCTGTAGCGCTGGCCATGACACCGACTGTACAGGCGTTGGTTCCGACAGCGATTCGGCAGGATCGAAGACTTCTGGTCCACAGTGGCTCAGGAAGTAAGAGCGCTTCCAATTATCCGATACTCCTTGCAGTTCGTTCGCTTCAAGGAAACACTCGAAGCAAGCCATGTACGACCCCCATTTCTCCTTGGCTGGGTCGAATGGCACTGGCAGTGTATAGCTCAAAATCGCTATGTATCCGCTCTGGATCGCTGGCTGGGTTTGAAACTAAGTTGCTCCTTCAGCTCTTTTCCTAGTCTCACTGCCTTCAATATCCCATCCTCATCGCCAATGTTAAGTTCGAGCAATGAAGAGGCAGGAGACGATACCAGTGACAACAGCTCTTTAGTTTATTGTGATCCCAGCGAAGAACAACAGGCAAAAAACCCTCTTTAAATAGTAATTTGGCTGAGGCATCAGCCAATCAGCAACGTGCATTTTCCCGCCCAGATTTCCCTCCTAAAATTCAAATACATTACACTCTCAAACACACATACACACACACAAACACACACACACAGAGAAGATTGGTCAGATTGCCCTCTGCCTGCTGTTGCTGCTGTCCCAGCATGTTTTGGAAGGGAGATAATATTAAACCCTGCTGCCACCATGCAAACCTCAGCACGGGCAACAGCAGCTATACTGTTGTGACCCAGGTTCTCAGACTCGGACTCCTGGAGGAGGAGGATTCAGAGAGTGAGGAGGAGGAGCTGGCAAGGCCTGCTTCCCCTGGGCCCTCTCCCTCCCTGGCACCCACCCAGGAGGAGGAGGAGAGGCTGGCAAGGCCTGATTCCCCTGGGCCTTCTTCTGATTTGGCAACGCCCCAAGAACAATCTTGGCTTGATGCAAGACTGCACAGATGTGACCGGCGCACGCAGCAGAGGAGGCATTGGGACAAGGTTAAAGAATGATGAGTCACGGAGTGACATCCATAGGGGCTATAAAGCAGGAGGTGGAACTTCCTGGCTTTTTGTCTTGGACAAAGCAGTGAATTTGTGCGAGCAAACTGTTTCAGTGGAGGGAAGAATCTTGGCTCTTCCAGGCTCTTCCAGAATCTTCCAGAATCAGGCTCTTCCAGAAGTGAGCTGTGAACTGAACTCTGCGGTCCAAAACCACCCTGTCCGGCAGATCATGGAGGCGGAAGATGTGCTGCAGGAAGAGACGGGCCATTTTGGCGGCTGTAGGCAGCCCACGGCACGGGATGAAGTGTGCCATCTTGGTGAGCATGTCCATCACCACCAGCACCGTGGTGAACACAGAGGATGGTGGCAGGTCCATCAGGAGGTCCGTGGAGATCGCCCCCAGGGTCTGTCGGGTGTCGGCAAGGGCTGGAGGAGCCCAGGAGGGGTCCCCGTGGTGGCCTTGGCTTGCTGGCACGGTATGCAGGACGTCATGTACGCATGTACATCATGCTGCACTCCGGGCCACCAAAAAGTCCGTGTCACCAGGTGGAGGGTCTTGAAGAACCCAAAATGTCCTGCTGCAGGGTTGTCGTGGCACTGGGTCATGACGAGGGCTCGGAGTGGTCCTGTGGGCACGTATAATCACCCCCCCCGAAACTTGAGTAAGTCCTCCTCCAAGGTCCATGGAGATGCGGGGCCCACCTCCACTCTCCTTTGCTGCAACCAGGCATCCTGGCGCTGCGCTTCTCGCACCTGGGCCCGCAAGTCCACCGGTTCCCATGCTGTGGCCAAGGCTTCTGCCGGCAGCACCGTCCATGGAGAAAGGGGGTCCTTGGTGCAGAGGTACTCTGGCTTGCAGGACAGGGCGTCCGCCCTCTGGTTGTGACCGCTGGGAATGTAGGTCACGTGGAAGTTGAACCAGGCAAAAAACAATGACCACCGGATCTGCCGCTGATTCAACTTCTGAGCTGTGGTGAGGTGCTCGAGATTCCAATGGTCCGTTCGGACCTCCACCTGATCTCAGACCCCCTCCAGATGGTGTCGCCAAGCCTTGAATGCAGCCTTGATAGCCAGCAACTCCTTTTCCCAGACGGTGCAGTTGCGCTTGGAAGGATTGAGTTTCCGGGAATAGTAAGCTCAGGGAAAAAGTGTGCCACCATTCACCAGAGCCTGTAGCAGCACCGCTCCAAGAGCCACGTTGGACTCGTCCGTCTCCACCACGAAAGGCCGGAGCGGGTCAGGATGCCTCAGGACGGGTTCCGTAACAAAGGCTTTCTTGAGGGCTGTGAATGCTTCTTGCTGCGGGGGACCCCACCGGAATGTAACCTTCTTCCTGAGGAGCTGGGTAAGTGGAGCCATCAGAGTGGCGAAGCCCAGGATGAAGGTCCGGTAGTAGTTGGCGAAACCCAGCAGGCACTGAACATCCTTCACCCGACGAGGGGCTTCCCAGCTACACAAAGTCTGTACTTTGCATGGGTCCATGGCTATACACTCGGGCAAGATGATATGCCTGAGGAATTCTATAGAAGTCTGGAAGAAGACACATTTCTCCAGCTTCGCATTGAGTTGTTGCTCCCGCAAGCATTGCAGAACCAGACGGACGTGCCGAAGGTTGCTTTCCCTGGACTGGGAGTAAATCAGGATGTTGCCCAGGTAGATCAAAATGAATCGATCCAACATGTCTCGGAACACGTTGTTCATGAAGTGCTGGAAGACGGCGGAGGCGTTGGTCAACCCGAACAGCATGACAGTGTATTCATAGTGCCCGTATCGGGTGCTGAATGCCATCTTCCATTCATCTCCCTCTCGCAACCGCACCAGGTTGTAGCCCCCCCCCCCGGAGATCGAGCTTGGTGAAGATTGTGGCCTCCCACAACCTCTCCAGCAGCTATGAGATGAGCAGCAGGGGGTAGCAATTCCACACCATAATGGCGTTTAGCCGGTGGTAATCGCAGCAGAGGTGCAAGTCCCCCGTCTTCTTCTTCACGAAGAGGACCGGGGCCAAGAGAGGGGACTTTGAAGGCCGGATGAACCCTTGGGCCAGATTTTGTCCAGGAAGTCCCTGAGGGTGGCCAACTCGGGCTCCGACATGGAATACAGGTGTCCCACAGGCAGTGGTGCGTCGGGCAGAAGGTCCATGGGGCAATTGTAGGGCCGATGCGGGGGTAATCGGTCCACGTCAGCAAAGTCCGTCAGCTCAGGAGGCAAGGAGATGTCAGGGGTGGGGATGTTCTGGCTGGCACAGGTGTGGCGGATGTGGTCGACGCACTGCAGACTCGGGAAAGAGATGGAGTTCCACGACTAGGCCACCTGAGGATCGTGGGTCCGAAGCCAGGCCAACCCAAGGACCAAGGGAAAATGAAGGTCCGCCGTGACATAAAACTGGATCGCCTCCTCATGGTCCCAATAGCCAGGCGCAAAGGCTGGGTGGCGAATTTAATAGGGCCGGACACCAGTTCTCGTCCATCAATTGTCTCTACCCACATCGGAGGGTCCACCGGAACCACAGGGACCACAAACTGGGTCACAAAGGCCTGATCCATGAAGTTTCTTGTGGCCCCTGGGTCCACCAGCGTATGCGCCTGGAGCCCGTCCGACTGGTTCCCCAACCATACCCGTGTGTCCAGAATCAAATGCCGAGGGGGCCCAGAGTCTACTTCCGCAATGTCCAGTTGGAGCTTAGTACATGCCCGACCCACCCAGGAGGAGGAGGAGGCGCTGGCAAGGCCTGATTACCCCGGGCCTTCTTCTGATTTGGCAAGCCCCAAGAACAATCTTGGCTTGATGCAAGACTGCGCAGAGGTGACCGGCGCACGCAGCAGAGGAGGCATTGGGACAAGGTCAAAGAATGATGAGTCACGGAGTGACACCCACAGGGGCTATAAAGCAGGAAGCGGAACTTCCTGGCTTTTTGTCTTGGACAAAGCAGTGAATTTATGCGGGCAAACTGTTTCAAGGGAAGAATATATTCGTGTGTGACTCTTGCCTTATCTATAATTTCCTAGTTATCTCCAGAGACTTGGTAGGCGTGTGGGTAGATGTGGCCAGAACATCTCTGTGCCAGAAGGAATCCAGCCAAATGTAAATAAACTTGAAAAGAAGGCCTTTGACTGACTTTTTGTTGGGAGTATTGGGAGAGGGAAACAGAACATATACCTTCTCCCTTCCAAAACATGCCAGGATGTACTCTGAGTAACACTGGCGGTGGTGAAACACTTCCCAAAGGGGGGCAACCAACAGGAAGGGTGCTCAGACTTGCAGCGCTTTGTTTTGATTCAGGCACTGCTGCTAACTTGGAAGGAATGGCTTTTACACTTTACTTTTTGCGTGTCGTGTTTTCCGAGAGGTCCCGTGGAGAGGCGGGAAAGTCCCTTGTCCTTAGTTGTGCAGCTTCTTCCCCCATTTCTCCTCTGCTTTAGTCTATCATAGCCCTCCATCACCCTCCAAGGAGAGAGATTAGGTTCAAAGAGGATGGGAGGGCTGGGATAAATCTGCAAGAAACAGACCCTTCATTCCGTGCCGGGTTCCCACGAACAAGCCTGGGGAGCAGCCGGTGAAGAGGCAGCCCTCGAACAACTGCTCTCACTTTCCCTCCTTCTCCTTCCTCTTGAGGTGAGGGATGAAAATCCCTATCATTTCCAGCCACAGTCCCACTTTCTGTTTTGTTTAAAGAGTGTGCAGTGGAGCTGAAGGACCAGGTTGGATGGCGGGGGCTGACAGCACAGGGGCTTCAGCATGCCCACACCTGCCACCTTGCCTCACGGTGGCATCAACAACAGGCAGGGGTGGCTGGGGGAGGCACACGATCCAGCCCATCAAAGGTGCTGCGCAGCTGCCTGCCCTGTCACAGCCATGGGTAAGCAAATACTGAGAGAGTGGGTAGGTGGCTGTGCGGCACATCCAGAGGGCCAGATCTTGTGCTTCCCCAACCCCACCTGTGCCTCTGCCAGTGCGACTGCTTTGAGGCAAAGCAAGTGGTGGGGCAGGGTGGCACTATGGCGCAGCCCCCACCATACAACCTTGTGCTCCAGCTCCCCCACACACTCCACAAGTAAAGACAGATGGTGGGACAGATTGCATCCCTCCCCCTGCCCCCACACAGGCTGCAGCTGCTTCCAGACACTGTCTGACCCCATGCGCATGCTCGCCACCTATGTTGGCCATGCCCACTGCCCCACTGATGACACTCTGAACTAGGGCTTATTTTAAGGGTAAGGTACATGATAACACATAACAGTGTTCTTATATCTCAGGGGTTGCCAAAAAGAAGAGGAAATTAAGTTATTCTCCAAAGCACTTGAGGGCAGGACAAGAAGCAATAGATGGAAACTAATCAAGGAGAGAAGCAAGCTAGAACTAAGAAATTTCCTAACAGTTAGGTCAATTAATGAGTGGAACAACTTGGCTCTAGAAGTTTGAATGTTCCAACATTGGAAGTTTTTAAGAAGAGATTAGACAAACATTTTTCTGAAATGGTATAGGTTTTACTGCCTAAGGATTGGATTAGAAGACCTCCAAGGTCCCTTCATTCTATTCTATTCTATTCTATTCTATTCTATTCTATTCTATTCTATTCTATTCTATTCTATTCTATTCTATTCTATTCTATTCTATTCTATTTCTATCACAGCACTTCCATATTTTCTGGATTGAGTTTTGATGCATTCTCTGTTGTCCATATACAAGTACTTCCAGATATTATTCAGAGGATCTTATCTTCCAATGGAGGGAAGACAGAAATGAGAGTAGAATCCATTGTCCTCTTTAGAGAAACATTACCTGTTTCTCTAACTGCACAAATGATGTTTGTATAATTGGTGCTACAATGCCATAAATTACATGGTGCCATCATGCTTATACTGAACAGTATCTGTTTGGTGTTGACCTTTTACTTATAGCTTTGAATTATTTCAAGCTATGTTTTTACATCATTGTTAAGAGAAATGATTATATCAGGGCTTCTGGTTGATGTCACGGCGAGATTGGACATGAGGAGCGAATTTCTGCAGTCCCGTGGCAAGTTCCCCCTGCTGGTAGGCTCCAAAAGGTGGTGAAGCAAAGAAGGGTGCCCAGTGAGGTCACAGAGAGTCACAGGTCTCCTGTCTGACCTGGTGTTCTTTTTCCCTTCTCAGTGAGAAGAAGAGGCAGCCGAAAGATGGCATCAACAAAGCTGGGATAACCAAGGAACAACTAATACTGGTGCTAGAGTGAAGTAGGTGAATAGTGACTGGAACTGGGGGAGAGGATTCCTTTTTACTTAAAACCTAACCCCAAGGAACAATTTAGAACTATCTGCTCAAAATTGCTTGTTAAAGTGGTGATTAAGCATTCTGAGAAAAATACCAAAACAGAAGGAAAAGCTCTAAAGAGAGAAAACAATAAATTTCTAAAAATACAGAAGATTGGACTCTTAAACTGGGAAGACGTGGTATTGGGAAGGCATTTTAAAATGCTGGAATTATTTACTTAAAAAACTTATCCTGCTTCTAAAATAATTGAATTACAATTAAAATTATGATCAAAATAACTAAAATTAGACTGAGTGGCAACATTGAAATTTAAGTTGAGTGCACCTGCTGACAAAAGGAAAATATAGAAGTCTGGGAATACTTATATGAAAGATTGTGAAAAGATCTACTGGGTTATATCTAACTACCCCATGACTACTCAAATATGAGAGCAAAGTGACCCCTGAACATTATGCTAGAAGATTAAACCTGTAAAGGGGGTGTAAAGAGGCTTTTGATAACACCTGGGACTATTAAAATGGAACTGATTGATTTCCTATGGGATACAAAGAACTGTGATCAGTGTACTTCTTGAAGGGCAATTTTAGGTCTGAATAAATGGTTCTTGGACTACTGGACAAAAGTAGAATTTAAAAAAAAAACATAAGATGCTTCATAAGGAAGAAATCTTTGAAGAAGATGGGATTGATTTTCCAAAGCACAAAGGATATCATGGAGAAAGGATTTTAGGAGATTATGGAAAAAATGGAAAATATTATATGAGTTTTGATTTGCTTTCCTTTTTCTCTTTCTTTCTCTTCTTTTTTAGAATTGTGGCATGCTTAGAAGTAGAAATAAGAGAAGGGGAAATATTTGTATATACATACCTTTATATAATGGAATAAAAGTAACAATAAAATGGGAAAACTAGAGATTGAGTGATGGCATTATTAAGTATGTTTTAACAAAACTGTGATGGCATTGCAATAATATATTGAAACACTGAGTAATTAAATAATGAAAGAATATGCCTTAATATAAACATGTGTATTACTATCAGAATTATATAGATTTGATTATGATTGTAAAGAATATGATTGGAATAATTTTGTATGTTTAAATAATATAGGGATTGGTATTAGAATTGTGTATTGAAACATTGAATAATGAAATAATGAATGATTGTATAAATTGTACAAATAGATGTAAAGAGTGAAATATGGGAGGTAAGTTAAAAATGAACAGGATTCAAAGCACCAAAGTGGGTGAAAGATGCCGGCAAGAAAGAAAATGTCTTTTAATAAAAGGGTGACATGATTAGAAGTTAGAATAGAGATAGAAATAAGAGAAAGGGGGAATATCAGTATATACATCTTTACCAGGGTTGAAATCTAATTTTTTTTTGCCACCAGTTCTGTGGGTGTGGCTTGGTGGGCGTGGCTTGGTGTGTGTGTGACTGGATGGGTGGGGTCAACATGACATCACTCACATCACTCTTTCTTTCTTCTCTTTCTCTTTCTCTCTCTCTCTCCCTTCCTTCCTTTCTCTTTCTTTCTTCTCCCTCTCTCTCCCTTTTTTCCTTCCTTTCTTTCTTCTCTCTCTCTTGTCAGCCCCACTGCGCTAGGGCTGTCATTTTGGCAGGGATGGCAGCCGACGGAGCCAACTGCCCCACATTCCAGCCACCTGGGAAGTCTCACCTTACTTCCACTTGCTAACCCTGCATCCTGTCACTCGCTGGTTGCTTCTCTGGCCCCTCTTAATGCCGCCAATGCCGCTAACGCCGCTGCTGCTGGGACACTGGCTGGATGCAGTCGAATGAGGCTTGCTGTCCTGCCACAAGTAATAGAAAGTGCCTAGGATCCAGGCTACAGTCAGATGAGAAAAGAGAGCGAGAGACCAAGAGAATGATGGGGAAACGGTGACACCCGATTTTCATGCAAACATGGCAGGGCTTCGGGGAAGGGATTAAGCTGCTAGCTCCTTCCCCCATAGCCCTTGATATCTCGGTCTTCCTTGGTCTCTCTCACTCTCTTTTCGATCTGCAGGACTAAGACAAGACTGCCAACAAACAGCTGTGGCTGCTTGAGCCAGCCAAAGAAGAGAAGGAGGGAGAGAGAATCAGGTGTCATCATTTCCCCATCACTCTCTCGCTCTCTCACTCTCTTTTCTATTCTCCCCAAGAACTGAAGCTTTTTTCAGATTACTTGGAGCTCCCAGGCAGCCCAGAGGTCCCGCCATGAGGCGGATCCAGGCTAATGCCATTGCGATCCTGACCGTAGCCTGGATCCTAGGCACTTTCTATTAATTGTGGCAGGAATGGACAAGCCTCATTCGGCTGCATCCAGCCAGTCTCCCAGCAGCAGCGGTGTCAGCATCAGCAGTGTTAAGAGTGGGCAGAGAAGCTCTGGCAAAGTCAAGCCCCATAAAGAAGAGGGGACCATCCCCCTCCTTGTAAGTGCAGCTTCTCCCCCCAGTGCCTGCTGATGGGTTGGCGATCCCGCGGCTGCCTTACTGCAGAACCAGATGCTGAGTGGGCGTGGGGACGTCGTGGGGGGGGGGCAGGAAAGGAAAGGAAGTGCTCACAGGTGTGGACGTGTCAGCGAGTTTGTGGGGAGATTGGCTGGCAAGGAGGAAGAGATTGAGTGGCAAAGTGCTGGGGGTGGGTGGGGCAGCGTGGCTTGTGCCACAGGAATTGATGTATTTATTCCAGCATTTTTCTCCCCAAAGCCCTGCCTTTCTTGCCTGCCTTCCACATGGGCTTCAGCTTGCCTGCCTTCGCAAGCTGGCCACCGGGATGCTGGGAAGGCAGCGTGGAAGGCAGGCAAGCATGACAGGACTGCGGTCCGTGAATCAGTTCGGGGGCATGGCCAGCCAGCCATTGCTCCCAGTTCAGCGAACCAGCCCCAGTCTTCGCTACCCACTCGTCCGATCCGATTCAATCCAGTAGCATTTCACCCCTGATCTTTACATAAAAAAACATAAGCAATAACAAGAGGGAAGCTTAGAAATTGAACAGCGGTATTATTATATATGATCAAATAATATGGTGAGTGGCATTAGATCAATATATAATAGGGCCTCTGGTGGCTCAACAGGCTAATGCAGCCTGTTATTAACAGCAACTGCTTGCAATATTGCAGGTTCAAGTCCCACCAGGCCCAAGGTTGACTCAGCCTTCCATCCTTTATAAGGTAGGTAAAATGAGGACCCAGATTGTTGGGGGGCAATAAGTTGACTTTGTATATAGTATACAAAATGGATGAAGACTATTGCCTGACATAGTGTAAGCCGCCCTGAGTCTTTGGAGAAGGGCGGGATATAAATGCAAATAAAATAAATAAAAAATAAATAAAATATATAAAAACATGGAATAATTAAATAATGATAAACTACAACTTAATATTAATGTATATTATTATTAGAAATATATGTTAGTTAAATGTAATAACTATGATTAATTTTACTAGTTTTATTTGTATTAGAATGTATGACACCCAGATGCCACACTGTTCAGGCATTGATATGTATATGTAAAATAAAATAAAAAACTTATTAAAAAAGAATAATTTTATTTATTATTATTTATTTATTTATTTTGTCACACAGTATATATAAGCATAAGCATGAAATAACTATACAATATATAAGCATATATATGAGTATGTAATAACTATATTAATTGGATATAATGAAAGGAAACAATAGGACAGGAACGGTAGGCATGCTTGTGCTCTTATGCACGCCCGTTACAGACTTCTTAAGAATGGGGTGAGATCAATAGTAGACAGTTTTTGGTTGAAGCTTTGGGGATTTTGGGAAGAGACCACAAAGTCAGATAGTGTATTCCAAGCATTAACAACTCTGTTACTGAAGTCATATTTTCTGCAAACAAAATTGGAGCGGTTAACATTAAGCTTAAATCTATTGTTTGCTCGTGTATTGTTGTGGTTGAAGCTGAAGTAGTCTTTGACAGGAAGGACATTGTAATTGATGATTCTATGAGTTAAACTCATGTCATGTCGAAGGCGGCGTAGTTCTAAATTTTCTAAACCCAGGATTTCAAGTCTGGTGACATACGGTATTTTGTTGTATTCAGAGGAGTGGAGAACTCGTCTTGTAAAATATTTCTGGACACATTCTCCGTTATTGTGGAGACAGCAGTCAGTGTGGGTATAACTCCTCTGTTTCAATTGGACAACTGAGTCTGTTGAAGCTGTAAAGTCCCGCCCCTTGCTGCCAGGAAACCCAGCATTTGACTCAGTTGTTCAACTTGGACGGATGCGTTGTGAGATTCTCCTTTCCTGACTGGAATGTGCTTTAAATTGTGAGTGTTTTGTTTGTTTCCCAAGGAAATCCCTTTTTCTTTAAAACTAACTCTGAGGCACTTGTTTATTTTGGAGTGCCCTCTGCTGTCTGCAGATGGAATTTTTATTTTATTTTATTTTATCTGCTTCAATCCCGTTGAAAGGCAGGCGTTCTGAGATTCTTTTGGTGGGGTCTAGTGCCCCCGAAGACAGCATAGTTTTGATGGGTAGAGTTTTACTCTCCCGATATCTCAAGAGCAGCTTACAGCGCTGCTGAGGGCTTGCCGAGTGGTTTTTTTAGTTAGAATTTTTTGCCGTTCGGCTCTTATCTTGATCGCAGCAGAGTTTTATCGCTCCCATGTGGGTAGCCTGCTTTATACCCAGCCCTCTGTCTCCTCAGCGTGTGCGATCAGCCTTTTTGCCGCCAAAACTTTTTTCAAACAAAATTCAAAAGGCGGCAGGAGATTTGGAGAGCTTCTAGCTCGCCCCACCCCCCTGCTTATTCACGTGGCCGCAGCCATTTTAGAGGCATTGTATGCGGACTTTCAGTTCGAGTTGGAGCTCGGGAATTTTTTTCTGGGAGCGTAAAGTGCCGAAGTGGGGCGTTGGAGCTTCGTGCTCATTATTGATTAACACCTGCCTTTCTGCAGAGAATCCCTGCTGAGCAGCCAGCTTTAAATAGCATAACAGGTGTTTTTTTTTCAACCGTTTGCGTTTCCGCCTCCCTGCTGGCGGCCGCCATTTTGGGGGTGCAGTTTATCTGAGATTTCTATTGGCATTGTTGTACTTCTGGACCTTACCATTATATATAAACATGCCAAAGGCCTTGGCCAAATCTAACAAATGCCGGGGAGCGGACTCCCCTCATAGAGATGATTCAGGCCCATCTGGAGATCCTTCCTCTGGGGCTCCTACTTCTAAGAGCAGTCACTCTTCCAAGCAGCCCTCTAA
Organism: Ahaetulla prasina; assembly: GCF_028640845.1. NCBI lineage: Eukaryota > Metazoa > Chordata > Lepidosauria > Squamata > Colubridae > Ahaetulla > Ahaetulla prasina. Next base: position 42,312,688 of record NC_080545.1, read on the forward strand.
GGCCCATTCTTTTTCTAGCCGTAGTAAGGCTTCCAAAGCTTCTCTACGGGATGAGCAAAGGAGAGATCAAGCCATTAAAAAGATTTGTAGCAAGGCAATTCCAACTTTATCCTCCTCTGCAGTAATTAGCCCAGGACCTGTTGTTCCAGCTGGGGTTCTTACTCAAGAAGGCTTAACTGCCACTTCTCCAGGCCAATCTTCTTTACAATGCTGCCCAATTGATATTCCCACAGAGGCATTGTGGGGTGGATCCCTTCCCCCAGTCATTCAATCAGTGGATGTGCCCACGGTTTTGGCTTCTGAGGATGTTCCTCATCCAGCTTCTTCTATTGTACATCAGCCTGTGGGTCGGGAGGCAGAGCAAGAGTTACCGGTTTCTCCTCACATTCAGGCTATCATCGAGCAAACGATTCAAAAGACTCTCATTTCGGGCCTTCAGTTATCAGGGCGTGCTCCTTCAGCTCGTTCCATGGCTTCAGTGATGGGAGATGATCCTGAAAGGGAAGAATTACAGTCACAGCTGGATTCAATTTCTCCTGCTCAATCAATTGTCAGTCAACATTCCTTTTTGGAGGAGTTGGAACGTGCAGATCCCGACTTGTCTGAGGATGAAGGGTTACTTCCTGAACAACCAGCTTTTACCGGCCTTTTTCCACCTAATCTTTTTAAGTCATTGCCGTTTAAGGCAAAAAATGTGGCACATTTGGGTTCTTCCTCTGCTCAATCAGTAGCATCATCCTCCAAGGGTGCGTCAGACCTTGTATTTTCCGAACCAGACCGTGTTGTTGATACTATACCTGCACCTGGTCTGTTTATAGAAGTAGTCAAACGCCAGTGGTCTGCTCCCAGTTCAAGGATTCCAACTTCAGCAGATAAACGCTTTTTTAATGTAGATCCTGATTTGTCTTCAGTTCTCCAAACTCCTACTGTGGATGCTCCGGTAGCGGCTTTGTCTGCTTCTTCATCCATTCCAGGCCAACCAGAAGAAGGTTTACGACCGGAGGACAGACGGGCGGAGCAGGTGCTCCAGAGAGCACATCAGGGGTCTGCCTGGGCCATCCGCTCAGCTTCTTCAGCTTCTTTCTTTAATAGAGCTACTTTGCTGTGGCTTCGACAATTACAGGAGAAGCTTCCCGCAGGAGATACCCATATCCATCAGGATTTGAACAAGATCATTGCAACTGTTCAATTTTCGGCGGATGCCACTTTACATTCCATGCGTTTTGCATCTAAGTCCATGGCTTCAGCCCTGACAGCGCGATGACTGCTCTGGCTTCATCACTGGCAGGCCGATGCCCGCCATAAATGGAGATTAGCGTCTGCTCCCTTCGCCGGTGAATTTCTTTTTGGTGCTGCATTAGAACCGTTATTAATTGAGACCAAAGAAAAAGAAAAGTTTTGCCTACAGTACATCGCAGAGGGGACAGTCGTTTCCACCCTTTTTCTCGTCATCCTTCCTTTCGAGGTTCTGATTGGGGGGGCCAGTACTTCCAAGTTTCAGGGCTCTTGGCACCCTAGACAGAGAGAAGGTCAGGATAGATCCTCCCGTGGCAGGCCTTTTTAATCTAAGGAAGCCGCCCCTTCAGGCGTCATCGTTAAGTGCATTACTGATTCTCCCGTTGGTGGCAGATTGGCCCTTTTTGCGGACCAATGGGAGTATACTACTTCAGATATCTGGGTCAACAACACGATTAGATATGGTTTATCTCTGGAGTTTGTTTCTACTCCATCAAATTTTCACATCCACTGCCCTTTTTCTAGGGACAGGGATAAGCAGGTTCTAATGTCTTCAGCGGTCAAACATTTGCTGGACATTAGGGCGATTCAATCAGTTCCGGTACATCAACAGGGACAGGGGTTTTATTCCCTTTCATTTTTAGTACCTAAGCCTTCTGGTGGGTGGAGACCCATATTAGACCTTAAGAGATTGAACCGTTTCATCATGTATCGTAAGTTTAAAATGCACTCTCTTCGTTCGATTTTAGATGGCGTTAGGAAGGGCGACTTCCTTACCTCCATTGACCTCACTGAGGCTTACCTGCACATCCCCATTCTTCCTGATCACCGGAAGTTTCTCCGGTTTTGTTTTAAAGGGGTCCATTATCAGTATAGGGCCTTGCCATTTGGGTTGTCCTCTGCCCCGAGAGTCTTCACCAAAATATTAGCTGCCCTAGAGGCTCAGCTTAGGGCCATTCCGATTCGACTATACTTCTACTTAGATGATATTTTAATTTTGTCATCTTCAGAGATGAGGGCTAGAGAGGATTTCCGGATCGTTGTTCAGGCTCTCTCATTGCATGGTTTGTCTATTAACATAGAGAAGAGTCACTTGACTCCTTCAACCTGTTTACTACACTTAGGAGCGATTATTGATTCAGTAGCAGATAGCGTTTCCTTGTCACAGGAAAGACAGGTTAGTCTCAGGTCTTTAGCGTTTATTTTAAGGGAACATAAAGTTTCCTTACTGTCGTTATCTCAACTCCTGGGTAAGATGATATCGGCCATTTCTATCACTCCATGGGCGAGATTCCATTCTAGAGACCTCCAATGGTTCCTTTTGCCTTTCCAGAGGGTGGGCACAGGCAACTCCCCTTCCAAGGTTCTGGTGCCCAAAGCAGTTCGCAGGTCTCTCATCTGGTGGCTGTCGACGGCGATCTCCAAGGGTTCCCCTCTACACGAGCCTCATCGTTTGGTGGTGACAACAGATGCCAGTCTCCTCGGTTGGGGAGCACACTTCCAATCGCTGGTGGCTCAGGGGAAATGGTCCGCCCGAAAAAGGCGTTTTCCTATCAACTGGCTAGAATTGCGAGCAATTTATCTAGCTCTTCGTTTTTTCCAGAGCCATCTATCAGGCAAGCATGTGCTAGTGCTCACGGACAATATCACAGCCAAGGCACATATCAACCGACAAGGGGGCACCAGGTCCAAGTCTCTGATGGAGGAAGCAAGGCAACTACTCCTGTGGGTGGAACGGAACCTTCAATCCTTGGCAGCAGAACACATCTCCGGAGTGTCCAATGTTCAGGCAGACTGGCTAAGTCATCAAGTCATCGACCAGATGGAGTGGCGTCTGCATCCAGATCTATTCAAGGACCTCTCACGTCGATTTGGCACTCCGGTGGTGGACATGTTCGCAACACGGCAGAACATGCAGCTTCCTCGTTTCTTTTCCAGATTTCCAGATCCTCTAGCAGAGGGAGTCAATGCTCTTCGCAGTCATGGCCAGAGGGGTTACTCTATGCGTTTCCTCCACTTCCAATCATCCCGAGAGTGGTGTGGCGGATACTAGAGGAGCAGGCAGAGGTCATCCTAGTTGCTCCACACTGGCCTCGGAGGTCTTGGTTTGCAGATCTCAAGTCACTGTTGGTGACTCCTCCCTGGACGATTCCTCCCAGCAGAGTGTCGCTCAGTCAGGGGGCTCTGGTTCATCCAGACCCTCAATGGCTCCAATTGACCGCTTGGCGCTTGAGCGGTGCAGCATGAGAAGAGACAATATGTCTGCCAGACTTATTCGAACTATGCTAGTGTCACGGAAGCCTTCTACTGAACGCATTTATTCAGCCTCTTGGCGGGCATTTTGCTCCTGGTGTAAGAGGGTGGGGGCGTCCCCTCTCAGGGTCTCTATACTGCAGATTTTGGAGTTTTTACAGGAGGGTTTAGACAAGGGGTTAGCTCCCAACACCCTTCGTAGGCAAGTAGCAGCTATTTCCACTGTCCTATCCTGTGAGCCCTTGACTTCCTTGTCCCAACATCCTTCCATCAGGAGATTTTTCAAAGGGGCCAAGAACTTGTGTCCTCCAGTGGTCCATAGATATCCCACTTGGGATCTCTCATTGGTCCTAAATTCCCTTACAGGGGCCCCTTATGAACCCTTGAGGACTACCACTCTTAGACTGTTAACTTGTAAAGTTGCCTTTTTGGTGGCTATCACCTCAGCCAGGAGGATTTCAGAATTAGCCGCTCTTTCGATATGCAGTGACCTATGTGTTTTCCATCCAGACCGGGTGGTTCTTCATTTGGACCCTTCCTTTATTCCTAAAGTTAATTCAGTTTTTCATCGCATGCAGGAACTTAATTTGCCCAGTTTTTGTCCTCAACCAGTTCATGGGTTGGAACGCCGTTGGCATACACTAGATGTTAGAAGGGCCTTACGAATTTATATTAAAAGAACAGCAGAGATAAGAAGGACAGAGTCCTTGTTTGTGTCATTCCTTCCTATTTCCTTAGGGCGCAAGGTGACTTCGTCAACTATTGGCAGATGGATTAGACACACGATAGCTAAAGCTTATGAGATGAGATCTCTACCAAGGCCCGCTCATTTAACAGCGCATTCTACTTGCAGCGCAGCTACCTCGGCTGCCTGGTCTACTCAGGCATCCTTACCAGAAATATGCAGGGCAGCTACCTGGACATCACCCTCTCCGTTTATTAGACACTATAGAGTGGACAAATATGCTTCAGCTGAAACAGCCTTTGGCCGTAGAGTGCTGCAGCAGGTGTTTGTATCTGAGGTTGAATCAGTCCAGACCGATCCCTCCCATAGTTAGAGACACTAGGCTTTGGTATGTCCCACACTGACTGCTGTCTCCACAATAACGGAGAAGGGGCATTGGTACTTACCTGAGACGCACCTTCTAGTTCAGTGGAGACAGCAGTCAGCCCCTCCCTATTTTCGGTCTGGCTTGTTGTTTTCATAATAAATGTTGGTTTTTTTCCTTTTCACGACGCATCGAGTCTGGTTTTTTTCTCGCCTTCGTCAAAAGCTGGGTTTCCTGGCAGCAAAGGGCAGGATTTTACAGCTTCAACAGACTCAGTTGTCCAATTGGAACAGAGGAGTTATACCTACACTGACTGCTGTCTCCACTGAACTAGAGGGTGCGTCTCAGGTAAGTACCAACGCCCCTTCAATTGTATTGATGTCAGAAATGTGGTATGGGTTCCAGACTGTATTCAAGAATTGGTCTAGCAAATGTTTTATATGCTCTTGTTAGTAGTGTAGTGTTTTTGGAGAAGAAGCTAGACAAGATTAAGTTTACAACTCTTAAAGCCTTTTTTGCGATGTAGTTGCAGTAGGCTTTGCACTTAGATCATTTGATATGAAAACTCCAAGGTCTTTAACAGGTTCTTTTTTCCAATATGTAAGACTGAGCATTTGCTGGTTGAGATTTGGAGTTGCCAAGTTTTAGACCATTCAGATACAAAGTCAAGGTCTTTTTGAAGGGTAGCTGTATTGTTGGTGGTGTTAAATAGTTTGACATCGTCAGCAAAGAGAACACAATTACATGTAATATGGTCACAGTGATTATTAATTTATAATATGAAGAGTGTTGGTCCAAGAACACTGCCTTGGGGAATGCCACTTTTGACAGGAACAGGATTTGATAGAGCATTGCCAATTTTGACCACTTGTCTGTTTGACAGGAAAGCTGTTATCCAATTGTGGAGGGGTCCTGACATGCCGTAGGATTTTAGTTTTAGGAGAAGTTTATCATGTACTACTGAGTCAAAAGCTTTACAGAAGTCTGTGTAGATTGCATCTATTGCTTTGCCCTGATCAAGATTTGTAGTCCATATGTTTTTGCAATGAAGAAGTTGTAAGTTACATAATAAATTTTTTCTGAAACCAAATTGCTTATTAGAGGGTAGGTTGTTTGTTTCTAGGTGGAGGGTAATGGATTGGTTGATGATAGATTCCATTACTTTGCAGGTGACGCAGCATAGAGAGATTGGTCTGTAATTTTCAACTAGGCTGCAGTCTCCTTTTTTGAAGACAGAGATGACCATGGCTAGTGACCAAAGTTTGGGAAGGGAACTGGTCGTGAAAGCTTTTTCAAAGATTATGCTTAGGGGCTCTGCTATATTAATGGAAAGCTTTTTTAAGAAGTATGCACATAGACCATCAGGTCCAATAGATAGGGATGGTTTCAGTTTGCGAAGAGCTTTTTCAACATTAACTTCTGTGAAATCTATATGTGTTCGGTCGTTGTACTCATTGTTGGTACAATTGGGGAATGTCGGGTATGAGCCATTACTGTTAACAAAGACTGAGCCAAAGCATCTGTTAAAGAGGGTTGCTTTAATTGTTTCATCATTATATTCTTTGCCATTAGATTCTTTTAGTGGTGGGATGGATCTCGAGTCTTTAAGTTTGTTATTCACAAAATTATAAATTATAAAATTATAAAATAACGATTGTATCAGCTTCAAGTCATTTCAAAATACATTTCTGTCTGCGAACTCTTTTTTTGTATTAATAGCTGAACTCTGAACTTGAAAACTTTCTAAATGTCAGCTATCTGAAATCAAGCTAACACGCACTAATTTGAATAATATGGGAATGTACTGTTAAAATAGTATATATTTATAACTTAATATTGATTAATTGATTGATTGATTGATTTCATATGCCATCCATCCTACCTAGAGGTTATTCAAGGTGGATTACAATAACTAAAAACCAATAAAATAACAAAACTGCAAAGGACCACGAGGCTGCATTGCCTGCATCACCCTCCGCCAGACAGCCAGAGCTGCTCCCCATCCACCTGCCATGAGCATGTGGCTGCGCCGCCAGCATCAATCTCTGCCAGCCGGCACTGCCCTGCCTACCCACCCACCTTTCGGCCTTACATTTGCAGGCAGCCGCAGTGCAGTGAGCAGAAGTGCGGTTGAAAATGAGAAGTGCGGCTGGATGCTGGAAGAAAAGTCCGATGGCTGAAGGAGGGGCAATGTGGGCAGTGCAGCCTTATGGTCCATGAGGTACCTCCTCCCCAGGCCCCTGTCAGCCATGAAAAGCCAGTCACACAAGAAGTGGCTGGGAGGAGAGGGGCAGGACAAGACTGAATCCCACCACTCCGCAGGCCAGACACATTGCATTGGTGGGCCGTATCTGTCCCATGGGCCATAGTTTGAGAACCCCATTCTTCTGAATGGTTTTGAAAAGTTGAGTCCTGAGGACTCTATTTTCCACTGTATTTGGTCCTGGGACATGCTCAAATGGTGAGGCTGATGGACTAGGCCCGTGATGGCGAACCTATGGCACGCATATGCAGAGTCCTCTCTGCGGGCACGCCTGCCGTTGCCCCAGCCAAGCTCCATCCCATATACGCGCATGCCTCCCACTGGCCAGCTGGTCTTTTGATCTCTGCTATGCATGTGTGGGGGGTGGGCCGCACATGCGGGGTAGTTCAGGGGGCTTTCCAGGCCCAAAACAAGGTATGCAAGCCCCCCATACCCTGTTTTGGGCCTGGAAAGCCTCCTGCAGCAACCTGGAAGCCAAAACGGGGCACGAGGGGCAGGGGCACATGGAAAGAAGCCGGGGCGCATGCATGGGGATGTGCATGCATGCACGGCGGTGTGGCACATGCCCAGGGTGATGGCATTGCATTTTGGGGATTCTGGCACAGGCAAGTGCTTTGGGCATTTGGCATCAAAAAGGTTAACCCTCACTGGAGTAGGCCATTGATTTATAGCAGAGGTCTTCAAAATTGGTAGCTTTAAGATTTATGGACTTCAACTCCCAGAATTCTCCAGCCAGCATAGCATAGCTGGCTGGAAAATTCTGGGAGTTGAAGTCCACAAGTCTTAAAGCTGCCAACTTTGAAGACCTCTGATTTATAGTATTCCACGGATTTCTGTTTGGTTTTCTATGCAGTTGAACATCTACATGAAACTGCTGGAGAAAGCCATTTCGAGCTTTGGAGTGATATGCTATGAGATCTCTTGCTCCCAGCCTTCTAACCCAAGTAAGTAATCTATAGCCCTTTAACAGAACCTAATCTCCATAATGGACAGGTGTGGAAAAAAACATGAAATTAAATTCAGGCAAGACACATATTTTAAAAAATATTTTATTAGGATAACAAAACCTCTGTTGTAATTTGCATCTTTTTTTCTTACTGGTTTTGGGATATTTAGGAAGTGCATACATAATCTAATTTGATAGAAAATTTAGTTTCTGAAACAACAACGAGATTAATTTATACTTTGCATAAGAAGAGTTAGCAATTCAACACAATTTGACAGTTTTATAATGGAAATATAATATGAATGAGCTAAATTCATTGCAGTTTACACATAAGCAGGAGGGAATTTTTTAAAAAAAACAGGAGTTGACAAAGATATGTTTAATTCTTTACTGCAAAAGCTTCAACTTGGCTTATTTGATTTAAAGAGAAAAATATAATTTTTAGTCTGAATGTGAAAATATCGGGTGTAAGAAATGACCTGGCTGAGCTCAAGGATAATCAGTTTGGAGTTTCTATGTTCCTGTAAGAGACCCAAGTCCAGCCCCCCCTTGAAGTCCATTACTCTTACAGGCACCAGTTTGTCTTGACCATAAGAAGTTCAGATTCATGTATATAAAAAGGTAAAGGTTTCCCCTGTCCAGTTGTGTCCGACTCTCGGGGGCGATGCTGATCTATTTCTTAGCTGAGATAGCCAGCTTGTCTGAAGACATTTCTGTGATCATGTGGCCGGCATGACTATATGCTGAGACTCATGGAATGCTGTTACCTTCTCACAAAAGTGCTGTCTATTTATCTACTCACATTTGCATGCTTTCGAACTGCTAAGTGGGCAGGAACTGTGGGAAGCACGGGAGCTCACCCCAATATCGATAGCATGAATTAAACTGGTCGTACTCTTGACCTCTATCCTGTCTCTTGACTCTTTCACCTGACATTGGGGAGCAAAACTGAGGTACATATGCATGGATGTTGCAAAGTTATAAATTGTGGATTTGTAGTCTTTTCCTATCTGATATTCCTCATGCATTGACTCCAGTTCCTATAATCCTCTGCTAGCATGGCTAATAATTGTGCTAATGAAAATAATGGGAACTAAAGTTTAAAATACTGGGAATCTCTTGGCTGGGAAAAATAGGCTGCATTGAAGGAAGGAAGATGACTATTCATGTGATTTGTTGAAAGAAATATACTTTCATCAATTAAAAAAAAATCTGAATAACACAATACATATGCTTTTGTCAGATAAACTAGTATGAGAGAAAATAAATTTGGGAGAACTACACTTGGGGAACTATGAAGAAACCTATTATGGATAACGTAGGACTCAGGTGGGCTTGTTGATCACGTACCTGGCTCCTTGCTGCGTGACAACAGCCCTGCCCGAGCTGTTGGAGTTGCTGGCCGGGTTGGCAGTTGAAACCGCTAGACTGTTGGTCTTGGGGGATTTCAACTTGCCATCAACTGGCGCGGCATCCTTGATGGCCTGGGAGTTCATGGCTTCCATGACGGCCATGGACCTGACTCAATTAGTGGACGGCCCTACCCACATCAGGGGAGGCACTCTAGATCTGATTTTTATCTCTGGCCAGTGGTCGAATGATCTGATTTTAAATGATTTAGTTGTCGAGCCTTTGTCATGGTCAGATCATTCTCTTCTTCGTCTGGACTTTCGGACCACTACTCACCACCGCAGGGAGACGGAACCAATGCATTGGTTCTGTCCCAGGCGCCTGATGGACCCAGAGAGGTTCCTGACGGAGCTTGGGCCAGTTCCCGTGAATCTGGCCCACGGCACGGCTGAAGAACTAGTCGCGGCTTGGGAGCTTTGGACCATGTCGTGCCTTTGTGGCCTCTGACCCAGCGTAGGTCTCAACCAGCTCCTTGGTTCTCCGAGGAGCTGAGGGAGATGAAACGCCAGAGAAGACGCCTAGAGAGTGCTTGGAGATCCAGGCGTTCGGAAGCTGACCGGACACTAGTTAGGTCCTATAGTAGGACCTACCTAGTGGCATTGAGGGATGCGAAGCGTTCTTACGTTTCCTCCCTCATTGCGTCGGCAGATAACCACCCGGCTGCCCTGTTTCGGGTGACCCGCTCTCTCCTTCAACAGGAGGGGCGGGAGGACCCATTACAAGGGCGTGCCGAGGAGTTTAACGGTTATCTATACAATAAAATTGTTCAGCTTCGGGATGGATTGGATCAAAATTGGGTAGATCCAGACGAGAGGTTCGAGACACGTCTTGTTGAGACTGTTTGGGATAATTTTGACCCTGTGACTCCCGAGGACATGGACAGGTTGCTGGGGAGGTTGAATGCCACCACATGTTTGCTGGACCCGTGCCCCTCCTGGTTGGTGCTGGCCATGCAGGAGGTGACACGAGGCTGGCTCCGGGGGATTACAAATGCTTCCTTGTGGGAGGGTGTCTTTCCTGCTGCCTTGAAAGAGGCGGTGGTGAGACCCCTCCTCAAGAAGCCTTCCCTGGACCCAGCTGTTTTAGGAAATTATCGTCCGGTCTCCAACCTTTGCTTTACGGCGAAGGTTGTAGAGAGTGCGGTGGCACTTCAATTACCCCAGTACCTGGATGAAACTGTCTATCTAGACCCGTTCCAGTATGGCTTTCAACCCGGTTACAGTACGGAGACCGCTTTGGTCGCGTTGGTGGATGATCTCTGGAGGGCCAGGGACAAGGGTTACTCATCTGCCCTGGTCCTATTAGACCTCTCAGCAGCTTTCGATACCATCAACCATGGTATCCTGCTGCGCCGGCTGGGGAGTTTGGGAGTGGGAGGTACCGTTTATCGGTGGTTCTCCTCCTATCTCTCTGACCAGACGCAGACAGTGTTGGCAGGAGGGCAGAGATCGACCCCGAGGCGCCTCATGTGTGGGGTGCCGCAGGGGTTGATTCTCTCGCCTCTCCTGTTCAACATCTATATGAAGCCGCTGGGTGAGATCATTAGTGGCTTTGAGGTGAGGTACCAACAGTACTCTGACGACGCGCAGCTGTACTTTTCCACCCCAGGCCACCCCAACGAAGGTATCGAAATACTGTCCCAGTGTCTAGAAGCTGTACGGGTCTGGATGGGGAGGCTCAAGCTTAATCCCTCCAAGACGGAGTGGCTGTGGATGCCGGCACCCCGGTACAGTCAGCTGCAGCAGTGGCTGACTGTTGGGGACAAGTCATTGGTCCCAATGGAAAGGGTGCACAACTTGGGCGTTCTCCTGGATGGGCGGTTGTCTTTCGAAGATCATTTGACGACCGTCTCCAGGAGAGCTTTTCATCAGGTTCACCTGATTCGCCAGTTGCGCCCCTTTCTGGACCGGGATGCCTTATGGACGGTCACTCATGCTCTTGTTACCTCTCGCTTGGACTATTGCAATGCTCTCTACATGGGGCTCCCCTTGAAGAGCACCCGGAGGCTCCAGTTGGTCCAGAATGCAGCTGCGCGGGTGATAGAGGGAGCGGTTCGGAGCTCCCATGTAACACCCATCCTGCGCAGACTGCACTGGCTGCCTGTTGTCTTCCGGGTGCGCTTCAAGGTATTGGTGACCACCTTTAAAGCGCTCCATGGCTTAGGACCAGGTTACTTACAGGACCGTCCGCTGCCATCTTCTATCTCCCAGCGACCTGTGCGTTCTCACAGAGAGGGACTCCTTAGGGTGCCGTCAGCCAAGCAATGTTGGCTGGCGGCTCCCAGGGGAAGGGCCTTCTCTATGGGGGCTCCTACCCTGTGGAACGAACTTCCCCCTGGACTTCGACAACTACCTGACCTTCGGACCTTTCGCCGCGAACTTAAGACTTATTTATTCCATCTTGCTGGACTGGCTTGATTTTTTAAATTTTTAGATGATTTTATGGGTTTGTAACTTTTAATTTTATAGGGTTGATCGTATTTTAATATTCGGCCAAATTGAATAAGTTTTTTAATGTTTGTTTTTAATATTGTATGTGTTGTTGTTGTATTTTATTTTGGCTGTAAAGTGCCCTGAGTCCTTCGGGAGAAGGGCGGTATACAAATTAAATTATTATTATTATTATTATTATTATTATTATTATTATTATTATTATTATTATTATTATTATTATTATTATTATTATTATTATTATTACCTATGGCTCTCCAGGTGTTGCTCAGTTACACTTTTTTGCAGCATCATCTAGTAGATAAACAGGAAAAGAAAGTAGGAGTTGTAGTTTAGCAACATCCAGAAAATCAAAGGTTCTACTCTTACCAGAACAGCATAATATTTTTGTGCTACAATGAGTAAGAATGTAATACTTCCATTGAGGACCTGTATACTGCACGAATCAAGAAGAGGGCCGTGAAAATATTTGCAGATCCCTCACATCCTGGACATAAACTGTTTCAACTCCTACCCTCAAAACGACGCTATAGAGCACTGCACACCAGAACAACTAGACACAAGAACAGTTTTTCCCCGAAGGCCATCACTCTGCTAAACAAATAATTCCCTCAACACTGTCAGACTATTTACTGAATCTGCACTACTATTAATCGTTTCATAGTTCCCATCGCCAATCTCTTTCCACTTATGACTGTATGACTATAACTTGTTGCTGGCAATCCTTATGATTTATATTGATATATTGATCATCAATTGTGTTGTAAATGTTGTACCTTGATGAACGTATCTTTTCTTTTATGTACACTGAGAGCATATGCACCAAGACAAATTCCTTGTGTGTCCAATCACACTTGGCCAATAAAAAATTCTGTTCTATTCTATTCTATTCTACTACTGAGCTGACCAAAGGATAACTTTTGTTACTTTGTATTGGACAAGCCCCTGAAGTTTTCTTTGCAAGATTTTTTTTAGTAGTGTTTTGCCATTGCTTCCTTCCTAGGGCTGAGAGAGTGATTAGCCCAAGGTCATCCAGTGGCTTTTGGTCGAAGGTGGGGCAAAAACTCATGATCTCTCAATTTCTAACCTGATGCATTAACTACTACATGAAACTGGCTCTCAATAAAGTAATGAAGCATATTTTTTTAAAAAAATCCAAATACACTTATACATGAAGAAAATAATGTTATACTTATTTTAATTCTTTTAATTAAACCCTGCAATTCTGTTTATCATCTCCAATGGTAGCTTCAGTCACAGAACAAGGCTACCACAGATTTAAAGCAGTTGCAACAACTGAAGGGAGATTGGAGTAAATGCAGAGATTTACCACAGCTATACCAAAATGGTGTTAATTCATGCTATTCTTTCATGAGGGGAAAGGATGATTTGAAATTCACCAACCACTATATTTTTGTTTATGCATGTTCCAAACACACACCTACGCATATTTTGGTGTTAGAACTCTCAGGATCATTTCAGTCATAGTATTTGTTTTCATACAATCTGGTAAGATCAAAAGTATATTTTATAGTGAATGTCCCATGGTTAACTAATACATTTGACTAGTCTGTGTAATGATAATTACGCAGCATGAACCAAGCTTTATTTTCTGTCACTGGTAAAGGAGCCCTTTATTCCTTGGAGGACTGAATCCTGCCAGCCATACTGAAGCAGCAAATCTTTTCAGGTTTCCCTGCAAAAGTAAAAGCAAATCCAGCAATAAAGGCTTATTATATATTTTCAAAAATGGAAGCTTGTCCATAACAGCACCAATCTGGTTTGTGCTCCTTCATCTTTTCTGGCTTTATAATTAAGGAACAGTGCATTTTGTTTCATTTGCTTAAAATAATCTGCCTATAAAATGTTCCTGCATAGATTATAAAAATACCACCTAACATTTCAACTCTTCCCTAGTTATAATCTTTATAATCAGCTATTTTCTTCCAACCATTGGCCTGCAATAAGGATAGAATTGTAGACCATTCAGCTGGATAACATAATTTTAATTGGCAACCCAACATAGTTGCTTAGTCATGCATATTTTTCAATTCTAAAAAATGACTATTAGCAAGAGCACTTAGATTTATATACTGCTGTATAGTGCTTTATAGCCATCTCTAAGAGCTTTACAGAGCCATCATATTGGCCCCAACAATCTGGTTCCTCATTGAGCCAGTCAGAATTGAACTCCTGGCAATGAGCAGTGAGTTAGCCTGCAATACTGCATTCTAACCAATGTGCCAACACGGCTCTATTATTAGCTTTAATAAACTAAGAGGTCAACCAAGAGCTGGAAGGGATCTTGGAGGTCTTCTAGTCCCAGGAGATCCTATACCATTTCAGATACAAGTCTGTCTAGTCTTTTCTTAAAAAATCTCCAGTGGTAAAGCACGTAGAACTTCTGAAGGCAAGCTGTTCCACTCGTAAATTGTCCTCACTGTTAGGAAGTTTTTCCTTAATTCCAGGTTGCTTCTCTCCTCGATTAGTTTCCATCTATTGTTTCTTGTATTGCCTTCTTTGTGCTTTGGAAAATAAATTGACCCCTCTTCTTTTTGGCAGCCTTTCAAATACTGGAATACTGTTATCATGTCACCCATAGTCCTTCTTTTCTCTAGACTGGCCATACCCAATTCCTGCATCCATTCTTCATAAGTTTTTGTCTCTAGGCTCTTAATCATCTTAATTGCTCTTTGCATTTTTTTCCAAAGTCTCAACTGTGGTGACCAAAAGTAAATGCAGTATTCCAGGTGTGGTCATACTAAGGATTTATAAAGTGATACTAATATTTCATGTGATTTTGATTCTATGCCTCTGTTTATACAATCAAGAATTGTTAGCTTTTTTGGCTGCTGCCGCATACTACTGGCTCATATTTAAGTGATCATCCACTAGGACGCTAAGGTCACTGTCACAGTTACTGTTTTTGAGCCAGGTTTCACCCAATCTGTACTTGTTCCTTTGGTTTTTTCCTGCCTAGGTGTTCTCCACATTAACTTTCATGTTGTTAGACAGGGCCCATTGTTCAAATCTGTTAAAATCTTTTTGGATCCTGACCTTGTCTTCTGGGGTGTTGGCCGTTCCTGCCAGCTTAGTCTCATCTGCAAATTTGATGTAGATGTAGTACCATTAAGGACTACTTGTTTGACTACGGTTTGTCAGCCAGTTACATAGCCATCTGGCGGTGATGTTGTGTATCCCACATTTGTCTAGTTTACCAAGAAGTAGGTTATGGTCTACTTTGTTGAATGCCTTGCTGAAGTCTAAGTATACAATGTCCACATCATTTTTCTGGTCTACTACTTGAGTCACTGTCAAAGAATGAAATACGATTGATTTGGAGCTGAAGAAGCTTCTTGGAGGAGAAGCAAAACGTCTTCAAAGAAAAACCCCAAAGTCCAGTCACCTCTTGAAAAAGCACCTTTGGGACAAGATTGGTTTGGCATGATCTGTTTTTAACAAATCCATGCTGGCTACTAGTTATAAATGTATTTGTTTCTAGATATTCACAGATCAGTTTTGATTATTTTTAAACAATATCTTCCCAGGTATTGATAATAGGCTGATTGGTCTGTAGTTTTCTGTGTCTGTTTTTATTTTTCCTTATTTGAAGATGGGAACCACATCAATTCTTTTCCAATCTTCTGGTAGTTCTCCAGTGCCCCAGGATTTCTTTAAAAAATATGGTGCAATGGAGATAACTTCTGTCAGCTCCTTGAAAACTCTGGCATGTAAACCATCAGGTCCCGATGATTTATATACATCAAGATCAGATAGGTGTTTTCTAACCATTTTCTTGCTTATTTTAATTTTTATTTCTAGTCTGCTTTTACAATTAGATTTTTCATAGGTTGGACTATAGTTTCTCTTTGCATGAAGACTGATGTAAATAATGAGTTAAGCAGTTCTGCTTTCTCTCTACTGCCTGTTACTTCCTTGCTGTCTTCTCCCTTTAGTGGACCAATTGTTTCCTTGACTGTTTCCTTGTTATTTATATGTTGAAAGATATTATTATTATTATTATTATTATTATTATTATTATTATTATTATTATTATTATTATTATTATTATTATCATCATCATCATCTCTGACTTTTGTTGCAAGTTTTTGTTCATTCTGAGCCTTTGCTTTCCTGAGTTCACCTTTGCAGATTCAAGCTATCTGCTGATATTCTGCCTTAGTTGTGTGTCCCTCTTTCCATTTTTTTGTACTTATCCTTTTTGTCTTTCAGTTTATCAGAGAGACTTTTGTGCAACCATGCTGGTTTCTTCTTGGATTTCTTTTTTAGTGGTATTGTGTTGGACTGGGCTTTTATGATCATATTTTTCAGAGTTCCCATGCTTCTTGAGTTGTTTTCCCTTTTAGGGTTTTTATCCATGAAATTTTGCTTAGGCTGTCTCTGTTAAAATCAGCTCTTTTAAAGTTTAAGACACATTGGATTATTTTCTATTGCTCGTGTTTGCATTAGGTTGAATTCCAATATGACATGGTCACTCTCATCCAAGGTTCTGGCAATTTAAATTCCCTCTATCACTTTTTCTGTATTAGTAAGAATTATGTCTAGTATAGCTTTTCCCCTAGTTCCCTCTTCTACCTTTTGGATGACAAAGTTGTCAGCTAAGTTGGTTAGGGATCTGTTTGATCTCCTACTTGCTGCAGTTTGTCTCCCAATTGATATCCGGATAATTAAAGTCTCCCATCTTTACTATGGTATGTTCCCTACATACATTTAATTGGTTAGCAAAGAGTTTGTCTATTTCTTCTGCTTGGTTGGGTGGTCTGTAGTATATAGCAATGTCAGTTTTTCTGTTTTAAATTTACCCATATGTATTCTAGGTGGTTTTCATTCTTGGTTTTGTGTATTTCTGTAGAGATTTAGTGATCTTTTATTTATAATGCAACTCCACCTCCTCTTTTGTTAGGTCTGTTTCTTTTGAATAATTTATATCCTTCCATCAGTACATTCCAGTCATGAGTTTCATCCCACCAAGTTTCAATAATGACAACTATACTGTATATCTGCCTTCATGTAGTAATGCTTCAAGTTCTCCCGGTTTGTTACCTAAACTTTGAACATTACTATACAGGCATTTGAGTTCTTTATGGGTCTTGGGTATGTTTCTTATGTTGCCTACTTTGTAATTGGGATTTCCATCCTTTCCATCATTAAGTTTTTCTTTTTTATTTCTTCTTTCTCTTTACTTCCTACATATTTATGTGAATGGTTATCTAGTGGTTTTTGCTTGAAATTAGATTTTAAAGGTTGTGAAGATTGCCCCCCGCCCCCTCAATTTTAGTTTACCTTTTGATAAGATGAGCCAGTCATTTTCCGAATATATTCTTTCCAGTTCAGGTGTGCAAAAGGATGAAAAATCTGATTTGTTTTCCCCTAAATTTTCTCCATTGTACAGTATATTTGTAATTTTCATTGAGTACATTGACCTTTACAATACTTTATAATCATTTCCCATTATTTAATGTACATGCAACTTTTATACGTAACTCCTGGGACTTTTTGTTCCTGCTGCAAGATGTTGTTCTTGCTCATTTAAGTTATATTTACATGAAACTTGGTAAATCAATGTATAATTTAATTTTTGTGGGAATAGCAGCTAAGATCACACCTTTCTGAGGTATCCAGTAGTATCTGCAGAGTAGGGGAAGGTGCAAGATCATGGGCCAAACCTTAATTTCTTTTTCTGGTTTAGTCAAAGTCCTGTATCAGTTTGAACTATTATTTAATGTTTGTGAAATCATGCAATTCTGATTCTAGATATTTTACATGGAAGTTATCTCTCCATTATTTTAGAGACATTTATTGGGATATGTTGGTGTTGCATGTCAAAACAAAATTGAAGTAGACACACCTATTGCATGATGTAAATAAATCCTACCAGAAATCCAATCATTTGGATTGGAAACTACAGACCTATCAGCCTGACCTCAATACCAGGGAAGATTCTGGAAAAGATAATAAGCAACGAATCACCGAACACCTAGAAGCAAACAAAGTAATAACCAAAAGCCAGCATGGGTTTGTCAAAAACAGATCATGCCAGACTAATCTTATTGCATTCTTTGACAAAGTGACAAAATTAGTGGACCAGAGGAATGCTGTCAATATAATTTACTTGGACTTCAGTAAAGCATTTGATAAAGTAGACCATAAACTACTACTAGATAAAGTAGAAAAATGTGGGTTAGACAGCACCACCACCAGATGGATTCGTAACTGGCTGACCAACCACACTCAACGTGTAGTCCTCAATGGAACTACATCCACATGAAGGGAAGTATGCAGTGGAGTACCCCATGGCTCTGTTTTAGGCCCAGTAGTCTTCAATATCTTCATCAATGACTTGGACAAGGGGATAGATGGGGAACTCATCAAATTTGCATATGACACCAAGCTGGCAGGAATAGCCAACACTCCAGAAGATAGGCTCAAGATACAGAAAGATCTTGACAGACTAGAACATTGGGCCCTATCTAACAAAATGAAATTCAACAGTGAAAAAAGTAAGGTTCTACATTTAGGCAAAAAAACCCAAAATGCACAGGTACCGTATATGTGGTACCTTGCTCAATAGTAGTAACTGTGAGAGGGATCTTGGAGTCCTAGTGGAAAACCATTTAGATATGAGCCAGCAGTGTGCAGCAGCTGCTAAAAAAACCAACACAGTTCTGGGCTGCATAAACAGAGGGGTAGAATCAAGATCACGTGAAGTGTTAATACCACTTTATAATGCCTTGGTAAGGCCACACTTGGAATATTGCATTCAGTTTTGGTCGCCACGATGTAAAAAAGATGTTGAGACTCTAGAAAGAGTGCAGAGAAGGGCAGCAAAGATGATTAGGGGACTGGAGGCTAAAGCATATGAAGAACAGTTGCAGGAACTCGGTATGTCTAGTTTAATGAAAAGAAGGACTAGGGGAGACATGATAGCAGTGTTCCAATATCTCAGGGGTTGCCACAAAGAAGAGGGAGTCAAACTATTCTCCAAAGCACCTGAGGGTAGAACAAGAAGCAATGTGTGGAAACTAATCAAGGAGAGAGCAGTTATGAATGCTCCAACACTGGAAATTTTTAAGAAAATGTTGGATAACCATTTGTCTGAAATGTCTCCTGCCTGGGCAGGGGGTTGGACTAGAAGGCCTCCAAGGTCCCTTCCAACTCTGTTGTTGTTATTGTTGTTATTATTTAAAAAAGGAACTTATGATTTTTTTGTAGTTTAATTGTAGTAGATTATAAACATAGTTTTCCACTCTTTTTCACAAATGGGGAATTGGAATATCTGAAACCAGATATTCTTTAAACAATAGTCAGAATTTATAGAAACCCCCAGGTGACTGAAAAAATAATTTGCCTCATCAGAATTTTTTGACAAATATACAGCTTTTGAACTTACTAGATATAAAGAAGCTGGAATGCCTAAGTATGCTCATTTATTTCCAGAATTTATTGTGTGATTTCTCATGCAAAAATATGCACAAGAACGCATATATCAAGAATACAGCTGAAAACTGTATTAGATGTATTATTTCAGACTTCAGCTGAAAATAGAGCTGAACTCTGTGTTGGAGAAAATAACAGTTGTTTCCAGTTAAAAAAAATTGCTTGTAAAAACGGTATTTGGTAAAGATCATACAAAAACATTTGCCTTAAGAGAACTGCACAGATATCATGTAGAAATACTGATAAAATCTTTAAAGTAGTGTTTTTATATGCTTGCTTACAATTCCCTTGTTAGGCATTCTCCCCGTATGTTTGTTCTTCATTTAGTATGAGCAGTGAAGTAAGAAATGCAAAGGAAAAAAAATTTGACATAACCAGTTTCCATGTATGCAGATGTCTGGAAGTGTGCATATGTCAGTCAGATTCCCAAGTGTATGGGCATGATCCAGAGATGCACATAGAAAAGAAATTTCCATCTTCTCCTGTGAAAATAAATATTGAAACTCAAGTGGCATATGAGCCTTACCTGAGGAGAATCATTGTACCAGAAATCAAAATATCTTCTGAAAACAGACTTTGTGAGCAGGAGAAAGGTATTTTGCAAAGCTTTTTTTAATATTGCTACTTTATTTAACCTAATTTGATCTTTTGATCTCATACTCAGAGCACTTGCCCCCAGATTGGGAGAAGTTGGTGTGAGACTTAAAATTACAAATATTTCCTCCCTATTTTTATATTGTTTATATTATATCTTCCCACCCCTCCCCCCTCCCCTCCTTCTCTTCCTTTCCATTCAGGAACAATTTTCTCAGTGTTTACAGTTGGACATTGATGGAGGCATGGAGTTGGTCTGAAAACTTCCGATAAAATTGCTTAAGCTAACTCTGGGAATACTTGCTATTTTACTGACTGATCTGAAACAATTCAGACAAGCAGTCTTTTTTGAAATGTTAAGTAGGAATTGCTAAACAAAGAGGAGGGGAAGAAAAAGAAGCAAATGAAAGGAAAGTAAAAATATTTTCCCAATTAGCTTTCCCAATTCTTATCATCTGCAACCACAGCAGAAAATATTTCTGAATATATCAAATTCACCGGAGCAATACATTTTCTTTGATCAGATGAAAAATGTTTAAAGCAAACTGTCTTTTACCAAATATTTTTAAGCAGGAAATGTTGAGCTTATCACTGTGGAACATATGGGTGGCAGATAGGATTGTGAACCTTGTGTTTTAAATCTTAATCATGCATGAACCATTACGACTTATCCCTTCTTCTGTGCCTCAGAATAAACAAATCATAGCATAGATCAATGACAGATGGGACAAAATATCCCTCCGTTAACAGAAAAAAATAAAAAAAACGGTATGATGCAGTCAGCATTAAATATATAAATATTCCATTGATTTCAGCAAAAAAGATAACACATTTTCTGGGAAGTAAACATTACAGAAACTGTAAATGAGAACCTGCAAATCATTGGCTGACGTCAAAGAATTTTTAATTTTTATAAAAATAAATTATTAATATTGGTGATTATGGCAAAGCCCCCAATTGCCTGAATAAACCACTGATATGGACAAACTCATGTCCATTTCTTAAAAATACTAGCTAGTACTCCTTTTTAATTATATTAAAGATATGGTCTAGGAAAGGCAAACTTTAGTTTTTCTTCCCATGTTTTCCTGCTTTAACCCAGCTCCCTCCAATTCTTAATGCTACTTAAATTCCCAGAAGGAAAACCCCATGGACACAATATGGTTTTACCAGTAAAGGAGGAAATACAATACGGAAGTAAAATGGGACAGATGTGTTCCTATATTTTAAACAAATAAAAGTAAAGGTAAGGGTTACCATGTCCAGTCATTTCCAAGTCAGGGAGATCATCTCATCTCTATTTCTTAGCCAAGGAAATCAGCATTGTCTGAAGACATTTCTGTGGTCATGTGGTCAGCATGTCTATATGCCAAGGTTCATGGTTTAAACAAATAAGTGGAATAAAAAATAATTTCAAACAAATCCACAATGCAGATACACCCGACTGATTCCAGTTTCGCTAGAGATAAATGTTATTTTATTTTTATTTATTTATTTATTTTGTCAAACACAACAATATATATAAGTATATATATATATGTGTGTGTGTGTCTTTGGTTGTTTGGGTTTTCTCCCGTGTAAAATTGGAAGTGTCTTGGCGACGTTTCAACGAAGTCTCATTTGTCATCTTCAGGCTTCAGCTTCGTGCTTCTGGGAGCAATGTGTGATCGCAGCTGTTTCTTCCTTTTAACTGCTAGTGGGGGTTTGAACTGATTGGGTGGGAGCTTGGCTGTGCTCTGATTGGATGGGGGTTTTTTTGTGCTCTGATTGGCTGGGGTGTGTCCTGTATTGGTGGGAGCTTGGTTGTGCTCAGTTTAGTCTGTGTTGCAGGGGGATTTGAGCTGGTGAGCTGCATAGCTGTTGTTTGGCTTTGTGGTCGTGCTACATCTTCATAGTGGGTGTCAGTCTGCTGCATGTATGGATTGGAGGGGTTTGAAATGGCTAATGTTGCAGCTGCGGTCTGGCTTCTGGTCCTTGGTCGTGCTTCATGATCAGTGTGGGTTTGGGTCTGCTTTCTGGGTGGATGTGCGGTGGTGACATCCTGTGTGGACCTCGTGAGTGTGGGTCTGGTGTCATTCCTCGTGTTAGGGACTCGTTTGTCAATAAGGGCGGGTTTCCAAATGGCTGGTAGGCGGGAGGTATCATCTCGGTTGTTCATGCTGTGGGCGTTTTTCTATCTCAATGGCTTCTCTGATTATTCTGTTGTTAAAGTGTTCAGTTTTGGCGATAGTTCTGGTCTTTTTAAAGTCAATATCATGTCCTGTGACTTTAAAGTGTTGGACCAGGGAAGAAGTTGGTTCCTCTTTTTTGAATGAGTTCTTGTGTTCTTCAATGCGTGCACTTATTCTTCTGTTGGTTTGTCCAATGTATGTGGTGGGGCAGGCGGTGCATGGGATTTCATATACTCCTTGATTTTCTAACTCAACTGGTTAACTAATTGGTTTTCTAACCACCGCACATCCACCCAGAAAGCAGACCCAAACCCACACTGATCAGGAAGCATGACCAAGGACGAGAAGCCAGACCGCAGCTGCAACATTAGCCATTTCAAACCCCTCCAATCCATACATGCAGCAGACTGACACCCACTATGAAGATGTAGCACGACCACAAAGCCAAACAACAGCTATGCAGCTCACCAGCTCAAATCCCCCTGCAACACAGACTAAACTGAGCACAACCAAGCCCCCACCAACACAGGACACACCCCCAGCCAATCAGAGCACAAAAAACCCCCCATCCAATCAGAGCACAGCCAAGCTCCCACCCAATCAGTTCAAACCCCCACTAGCAGTTAAAAGGAAGAAACAGCTGCGATCACACATTGCTCCCAGAAGCACGAAGCTGAAGCCTGAAGATGACAAATGAGACTTCGTCGAAACGTCGCCAAGACACTTCCAATTTTACAAGGGAGAAAACCCGAACAACCAAAGACCTATATACAAACACCCGTGAAAACCTCAGAAAACAAATATATATATATATAAATCTCAACCAACAAATGCTCAGTCTTACATATTGGAAAAAAGAACCTAAACACTAAGTACATACTTGATGGACATTACCTTAAAGATGACCCCCACCCTGTTAAAGACCTTGGAGTTTTCATATCAAATGATCTAAGTGCCAAAGCCCACTGCAACTACATAGCAAAAAAGGCACTAAGAGTTGTAAACAGAATCTTGCGTAGCTTCTTTTCCAAAAACACACTACTAACCAGAGCATATAAAACATTTGCTAGGCCAATTCTAGAATACAGCTCGCCTGTCTGGAACCCTCACCACATTTCTGACATTAATACAATTGAACGAGTCCAGAAATATTTTACAAGAAGAGTTCTTCACTCCTCTGAAAACAACAAAATACCTTATCCCACCAGACTTGAAATCCTAGGCTTAGAAAACTTAGAACTCCATCGCCTTCGACAAGACCTAAATTTAACTCATAGAATCATCTATTGTAATGACCTTCCCATTAAAGACTACTTCAGCTTTAATTGCAATAACACAAGAGCAACCAATAGATTTAAACTTAATGTTAACTGCTTTAATCTAGATTGTAGAAAATATGACTTCTGTAACAGAATCATCAGTGCTTGGAACACTTTACCTGCCTCTGTGGTCTCTTCCCATAATCCCAAAAGCTTTACCCAAAAACTTTCTACTATTGACCTCACCCCATTCCTAAGAGGACCATAAGGGGCGTGCATAAGAGCACAAACGTGCCTACCATTCCTGTCCTATTGTTTTTCTTTCTTCATATATATATATATACACACACACACACACACACACACACATATATATATATACACACACATATATATATATATATACATACATACATACATATATATATATATATATATATATATATATATATATATATATATATATGAAGCATATATATATGCTTATACCTCCTAATATTTCCTCATATATATATATACTATATAATCTTTTTGTGTGATGCTTATATATATTGTTGTGACAAAATAAATAAATAAATATAAGCATGAAATAACCACACAAATTGAATACAATCAAAGGGAACATTAGGAAAAGAACGGTAGGCATGCTGGTGCTCTTATGCATGCCCCTTATAGATCTCTTAGGAATGGGGTGAGGTCAACAGTAGACAGTCTTTGGTTAAAGTTTTGGGGATTTTGGGATGAGACCATGGAGTCAGGTAGTGCATTCCAGGCATTAACAACTCTGTTACTGAAGTCATATTTTCTACAATCAAGATTGGAGCTGTTCACTTTAAGTTTAGATCTATTGTGTGCTCATGTATTGTTGTGGTTGAAGCTGAAGTAGTCTTCGACAGGAAGGACATTGTAGCAGATGATTTTATGAGTTATGCTCAGGTCATGCCGAAGGCGGCATAGTTCTAAATTTTCTAAATCCAGAATTTCAAGTCTGGTGGCATAAGGTATTTTGTTGTGAGCAGAGGAGTGGAGGACTCTTCTTGTAAAGTATTTCTGGACACGCTCAATTGTATTAATGTCCGAAATGAAGTGTGGGTTCCAGACAGGCAAGCTGTAATTGATAATTGGTCTAGCAAATGTTTTGAATGCTCTGGTTAGTAGTGTAATCTTTCCAGAGAAGAAGCTACGCAAGATTAGGTTTACAACCCTTAATGCCTTTTTGCCGATGTAGTTGCAGTGGGCTTTGGCACTTAGATCATTTGATATGACAACTCCAACGTTTGACAGAGTGAGGGTCATTTGATATGACAACTCCAACGTTTGACAGAGTGAGGGTCATCTACAAGGTCATGTCCATCAAGCTTGTATTTAGTGTTCTGAGTCTTTTTTCCAATGTGTAAGACAGAGAATTTGTTGGTTGAGATTTGGAGTTGCCAAATATGACACAACAGTGGAGTTGCCAAAGATGACACAACAGTGATTGGTCTCATTCGAGACAATGACGAATCCGCATATAGACGAGAGGTCGAACGACTAGCCTTGTGGTGCAACCAAAACAATCTGGAACTGAACACACTCAAAACCGTAGAAATGGTGGTAGACTTTAGGAGAAACCCTTCCATACTTCACCTCTCACAATACTAGACAACACAGTATCAACAGTAGAAACCTTCAAATTTCTAGGTTCTATCATATCGCAAGATCTAAAGTGGACAGCTAACATCAAAAACATCATTAAAAAAGGACAGCAAAGAATGTTCTTTCTGCGCCAACTCAGTAAGTTCAAACTGCCCAAGGAGCTGCTGATTCAGTTCTACAGAGGAATTATTGAGTCTGTCATTTGCACCTCTATAACTTCTGGTTCGGTTCTGCAACTCAACAAGAAAAACACAGACTTCAGAGGATAATTAGAACTGCAGAAAAAATAATTGCTACCAACCTGCCTTCCATTGAGGACCTGTATACTGCACGAATCAAGAAGAGGGCCATGAAAATATTTGCAGACCCCTCGCATCCTGGACATAAACTGTTTCAACTACTACCCTCAAAACGACGCTATAGAGCACTGCACACCAGAACAACTAGACACAAGAACAGTTTTTTCCCGAAGGCCATCACTCTGCTAAACAAAGAATTCCCTCAACACTGTCAAACTATTTACTGAATCTGCACTACTATTAATCTTCTCATAGTTCCCATCACCAATCTCTTTCCATTTATGACTGTATGACTATAACTTGTTGCTGGCAATCCTTATGATTTATATTGATATATTGACCATCAATTGTGTTGTAAATGTTGTACCTTGATGAACGTATCTTTTCTTTTATGTACACTGAGAGCATATGCATCAAGACAAATTCCTTGTGTGTCCAATCACATTTGGCCAATAAAAATTCTATTCTATTCTATTCTATATTTGACCATTTCGACACAAAGGGTAGCGCATTGTTGGTAGTGTTAAATAGTTAGACATCATCGGCGAAGAGAACACAATTACTTATAATATGGTAACAGAGGTTGTTAATGTAAGCTGCTCAGAAAAATAAAGGGAACACAAAAATAAGACATCCTAGATCTGAATGAATGAAATATTCTTATTAAATACTTTGTTCATTACATAGTTGAATGTGCTGACAACACAATCACACAAAAACTATCAATGGAAATCAAATTGAGCAACCCATGGATTTGGAGTTACACTCAAAATTAAAGTGGAAAACAACACTATAGGCTGATCCAACATTGATGCAATGTCCTTAAAACAAGTCAAAATGAGGCTCAGTAGTGCGTGTGGCCTCCACGTGCCTGTATGACTTCCCTACAATGCCTGGGCATGCTCCTGATGAGGTGGCGGATGGTCTCCTGAGGGATCTCCTCCCATACCTGGACTAAAGCATCCCCCAACTCCTGGACAGTCTGTGGTGCAACGTGGCATTGGTGGATTGGTGCTCAATTGGATTCAAGTCTGGGGAATGGACGGGCCAGTCCATAGCATCAATGCCTTCGTCTTGCAGGAACTGCTGACACATTCCAGCCACATGAGGTCTAGCATTGTCTTGCATTAGGAGGAACCCAGGGCCAACCGCACCAGCATATGGTCTCACAAGGGGTCTGAGGTTCTCATCCTGGTACCTAATGGCAGTCAGACTACCTCTGGCGGGCACATGGAGGGCTATGCAGCCCCCTAAAGAAATGCCACCCCACCCCATTACTGACCCACTGCCAAACCGGTCATGCTGGAGGATGTTGCAGGCAGCAGAACGTTCTCCACAGCATCCCCAGTCCCTGTCATGTCTGTCATATGTGCTCAGTGTGAACCTGCTTTCATCTGTGAAGAGCACAGGGCGCCAGTGGCGAAGTTCCAAATCTTGGTGTTCTCTGGTAAATGCCAAACGTCCTGCACGGTGTTGTGCTGTAAGCACAACCCCCATCTGTGGACATCGAGCCCTCATACTACCCTCATGGAGTCTGTTTTTGACCATTTGAGCAGCCACATGCACATTTGTGGCCCGCTGGAGGTCATTTTGCAGAACTCTGGCAGTGCTCCTCCTTGCACAAAGGCGGAGGTAGAGGTCCTGCTGCTGGGTTGTTGCCCTCCTACGCCCTCCTCCACATCTCCTGATGTACTGGCCTGTCTCCTGGTAGTGCCTCCATGCTCTGGACACTACGCTGACAGACACAGCAAACCTTCTTGCCATAGTTCGCATTGAGGTACCATCACTACCTGAGCCACTTGTGTGGGTTGTAGACTCTGTCTCATGCTACCACTAGTGACAGCACCGCCAGCATTCAAAAGTGACCAAACCATCAGCCAGACAGCATAGGAACTGAGAAGTGGTCTGTGGTCACCACCTGCAGAACCACCCTTTATTGGGGATGTCTTGCTAACTGCCTATGGTTTCCACCAGTTGTCTATTCCATGTGCACAACAGCATGTGGAATTGAATGTCAATCAGTGTTGCTACCTAAGTGGACAGTTTGATTTCACAGAAGTGTGATTGACATGGAGTTACATTGTGTTGTTTAAGTGTTCCCTTTATTTTTTTGTGCAGTGTATAATATGAAGAGTTTTGGACCTAGAACGCTGCCTTGGGGGACACCACTATTAACAGGAGCAGGATTTGATAGGACACTGCCTATTTTGACCACTTGTTGCCTGTTTGACAGGAACGCAGTTATCTAATTATGGAGGGGTCTGGAGATGCCATAGGATTTTAGTTTTAGAAGAAGTTTGTCATGTACCACTGAGTCAAAAGCTTTACAGAAGTCTATGTAAATTGTATCTATTGCTTTGCTCTGATCAAGATTTGTAGTCCATATGTTTTTGCAGTGAAGAAGTTGTAGATTACAGGATAATTTTTTTCTGAAACCAAATTGTTTATTAGAGAGGTTGTTTGTTTCTAGGTGGAGGGTGATGGATTGGTTGATGATTGATTCCATTACTTTGCAGGTGACACAGCATAAAGAAATTGGTCTGTAATTTTCAACTAGGCTGGGGTCTCCTTTTTTGAAGACAGGGATGACCCTGGCTAGTGACCATAGATTGGGAAGATAGACCGTCAGGTCTAATAGAGATGGTTTCAGTCTGCGAAGTGCCTTTTCAACATTATCTTCTGTGAAATCTATTTGTGTTAGGTCACAAATAGGGCCGCGGTGTGGCTCAGGCTGTAAGACAGCCTGTTATTAAACACAGCTGCTTGCAATTACTGCAGGCTCGAGTCCCACCAGGCCCAAGGTTGACTCAGCCTTCCATCCTTTATAAGGTAGGTAAAATGAGGACCCAGATTGTTGGGGGGGCACTAAGTTGACTTTGTATATAAATATACAAATAGGATGAGACTATTGCCTTACACAATGTAAGCCAACCTGAGTCTTCGGAGAAGGGCGGGATATAAATGTAAATAAAAATAAAAATAAATAAATAAATAAAAAATCATTGTAATCATTACTGGTATGACTGGGGAATGTTGGGTAAGAGCCATTACTGTCGAAGAATGTGTTAAAGTGGTTTGCTTTAACTGTTTCATCACTGCATTCTTTACCCTTAGATTCTTTTAGGGGTGGGATGGATCTCGAGTCTTTAAGTTTGTTGTTTACAAAATTATAGAAAGCGCGATTGGATTTTGTGCACAGAAGGTCTTCTTCTTGTTTGATGTGGTAATTGGTGCATTCAATCCTTATTTGGTGGCATATATTTTTGTAGCGGTTTTGTAGCTACATAGTCAGTTTTGTTTTTTCGCTAGAGGGATTTTTTTTTTTTGGATTGGAGCTTTTTTATTGTTATGGGTAATTTGTTTTTCCTGATTTTGGTGGTGATTTGTGGTACGTATAATTTAATGATTCTATTGACTTCAAGTAGGAAAACACTATAGTGGTCTTCAGCAGTGATACAGTTAGAGAATAGAATTTGCCAGTCAAGAGATGAGAGGTCAGTGTCTATAAGATCATAGTTGGCTTTTTTGAAGTTGTAGTTTGGTATACCATTATTATGGAGATTTTTATAAGGGCGTATATTGAGACAGAAGTCTATCATGCTGTGGTCACTGTTGGAAAAGGGTTCTTTTATTTGTAGTCCATAAGTTGAGTTTACATTGTTGCAGAAGATGAGGTCAAGGCAGTTGTTGAGTCTTGTATTGTTAGTTACTAATTGTTCAAGACCTAGATTTTTAACAGCATTGTACAGGGTACTATGGATGAGTTCAGTTGTACATTCGTTTGTTTTCCAATTAATAAGATTAATTAATTAATTAATTAAAAATTAATTAATTGTATTCCAATAAATAACAAAAAATAATTAATAAAGTAATATTTTTTCCCAATTATATTAATGGAGATAAATAAATGACTGTCTGTTATGACTTGGGTTAACATACTTTAACTTGCATGCATTCATAGAAACACCTTGCCTGAAATAAAGGCAAAGAATTATATATTCTGAAGGAATCAAGTTATAAAATCATCATTAAAAAGCAACATTTAGAGTCAATTGGCTATGGAAATTGATTGCCCAGTCTTTAGAACTAATGTATCTGGGCTGAGAAAATTCATATGAAAACCCTGATGGCAACAAAGAAATTCTATGTCAAATTTTGCTCCAGGGTATGGGTAGCAACATTCAGACAGCTACACAGCAAGCCTTATCAATGCTCTACAGGAAGGAGAATTATCTGGATAATCAAAGCAAAAATTGGGTTCTAGGTTCAGAGCTATAGAGCTTTTCTTCTCTAAACTGCAACAACAACAACAAAATTAGAAGAGATTTCTGACCGAATGTTCCCCAGCTGTATTAGACTTCAACTCTTAGAAAGACTTATCCAGTACATTTGGAGAAAACTGGGACTGATGAGCATCCAAATTTTCTGAATGTTAGCCCCTTCATTCAGAGAAATCACTTCCTACACTTGGTAAATTTCAAGGTATCCTAGAACAGTAATTCAGCAATAACTGAGGGATTTATATGGAAGGTATGAGGGTTTTTCACAAAGGCAGTTTAACAATGACATAAATAAACAATATGGCGTAAAGGTGTAAATGAGACATTTGTGTTTGCCTTTGTCATGTTTGCCTTTGTCATGTTTGCAATAGTATCTAGTCTTAGCAGCACAAACCTTTTAGAAACAGGATGGATACAAAGATAGTGAGATCAGTCATTTTTTTTCTTCCACGTTCTTTTTTTAATAATTTTTTTATTTTTTATTTTTTTACAAACATATCATTATGTGAACAGTGTGGTGCCAGAGTGTCTTACATTTTAGTACAAATAAAACAATATTTTTCATATTTAATACATTTGATAATCAAGTTTTAGTAATAGTACACATATTTTGTTGAATTATAATCTTTCATTCTTTGATTATTCGATATTGGTATGTTATACCCATCTAGAAATTCTATATGTCACTCCTTTTACTACAAATAAAATATTTATAATCATATTTGTTGTGTTTAACAAACTTATATAGTTCTAATAATAATATATAGATTTATATTAAATTATAATCTTCAATTGTTTATCCCCTTTCTAATTTTTAGTTACACCACTGTTATGTTTAAAAAATATCCCCTTTCTAATCACATTTTAATACAAATAAAATATTCATATTTCATTTGACAAGTTATATAATTCTAATGATAATACACATTTTTGTTAAATTATAATTTTTCATTATCTTGTTCAATATTTCCATATATTGTTTTTATGTCAAATTCCACTTTATTCCTTTTACTACAAATAGAATGTTAGTAATGTATTTGTTATATTTAACAAACTTACATAGTTCTACTAATAATACACATATTTATGTTAAGTTATAATCTTCGATTGTTTAGTCAGTCAATATTTCAATATATTATTTTTATAACATCACCATATTGTTCAAACATATTCAAAATTATCATCATTAGGATTCTAGGTTCCCTTCTTGTTACTAATTCACTTCATAATATAAAAATATATATTCCATTAATTCCCCTTTCTCTAACTTCCAACCCTCTTTTAACTTATCTCACTATTGTTTTTAAGAAATGTTTCATCTGCTTTAAAGCTTTAATTATTCATTTCTTAGCTTGTCTCCTATATTCCTCTCTTGGATTTTTATCTCTATATGCTTCCACTTCTTGGCCAATCCTCTTAAACATTTCTCCCCTCTCTACCCCATTCCATTGTCTAATTTTCAAGTTGTCTACTCTTATCCCTATCTCTCTCCCAAAAAAGGTCTTCCTGCAGTTCCAGTTCTTTTTAAACTTCCCTTAAAATATACTCCCCTTATTTTATTTCATCAATCATTATTATTTTTATTTTTATCTCCTTCTTGTCATTACTTTTTATTTGTTGTTTTCTCTGTTCTATTTTTCCAGCTGCTCTTTCAGTTAACTCCTCCTCTTCTTGGGCATCCTGAGTTCTCCTTGTCCTTTGTGTCATAATTTCCAGCTTTTCATCTATGCTCTGCATTTTATTCATAATCCCCTTGCATCTTCTTGTCAAGGTGTCTTTAATACTCTTAAGTTATCGACATGATTTCTTCCCAAATTCTACTCATTTTTTGTTGTACTTTCATTTCTTTTTGTCCAATAATCCAGAGTTCTTATATTCAACCCTAAAGCCACTTTGCAAAAAATTCAATGTCCAATGTCCAAGAGTCTTTGTACCCCGAAATTAATCAATCTGTTCCTCTAGATAATCCAAAAGTGGAACCTTCACCTCTGCCAGTTTAGTCTTATATTGAAACTTTCAGGGGTCTTTTTAGTAATAAAGTTATTCTTATTCTCACATTTAGCTCTCCAAAAGCCAAGTTTTTCCAGAATATGTTGTACCTTCCTTTGACAGCAGGTGACACTCTTAAATCAGATTTCAATCTTAACCATTCTTATCCAATTTTACTAGAGTACTCCAAAATATAAATGTGATATAGCTTTTTAAGTAAATAACTCCAGCTTTTTAAAATGCCTAGCCCAAGCCAATGTCAGTCCAATTAGAAAATCCAATTTTCTATATTTTAAACAAATTTACTATTTTCTTCCTTTAATTCTTTTCCCTTCTGTTTTAAAATTTTGTTCAAGGTGTTAAGTCGCATCCACTTTATAGATAATTATGAGATTCTTTTTTCCTGAATATTCTTTTGGGGTTACACTTTCAATAAAAAGGATTCTTCTCACCCAGTTCCAAACGTTTTTCA
The DNA here is from genome assembly GCF_028640845.1 of Ahaetulla prasina. Taxonomy (NCBI): domain Eukaryota; kingdom Metazoa; phylum Chordata; class Lepidosauria; order Squamata; family Colubridae; genus Ahaetulla; species Ahaetulla prasina. The sequence continues at coordinate 42,344,452 of NC_080545.1, forward strand.
CCAAATTCGCTCCAGCACTCTTCTTGGATGTTAAGCTGTCTCAGGCTCTGTGGCAGCCATTTTAGGCTGCTGCTTCTCCTCGCCGTGGCATAGAGGATTTTGGCTCCTTTCGGAGCCCATTAACAGGGAGAAGCCAGCACAGGGACAGAGGGCTCAGTTCCCTTGCGACTGGTATCGCCACGACATCCTTTTCTTCCACATTCTTGTTTTCCTAAGGCTGATGGATAGTGATAACAGAAAAATACAATATATAATATAAATTCTAGCAAGCTTAATCCATAATAGGGTTAAAAGTAAAGAAACTCCTCAATCCCATGTTCCCTCTCCCCAAACCCTTGAAGGCCCTGCCTTCATGCATCATTGATTTGATGACTATAATGCTTGTTTTCATCTGCAAACATTTTATGTGGCCCTAACCACCAAGTGATTATTATGCCTGATGAAATTCAGCTTGCTTTAAAACGAAATGTGAATATTATGATCCAGAAAGGACATTTTTTTACTTCCAGATCCTTTTTCAAATATAATTTGAAAAATCATAGCAATTGGCCATTGTGATTATTTGTAGAACTGTTTTGCTGCTAACCATTCATTATGAACTTGATTTTTTCTTTACCCTGACAACTCAGTACAAGCGGAATGAAGATTACTTCCTCAAAACTATACTGTGCAATAGAAATGTATGTTAAAGCAGTCATATTTTTTCACCATTTTCAGAAATTAATGCTCGTTCTCCATAGTTGACACTGCCCCTAAATATTTACATAAAATGAGGAATTGTTATTTTATAATCTAAAAGGATTACAGATTATATTATTGATAATGGACTGCTAAAATCTGCCTTTTAATTTTGCAAAAGTTGTCTACTACAGTACAATGGCTTTTAATATTATAATCCTTCTCTGGAATCTGAGTTTTTACTATTGCCCTAGGGCGTAAACAAAGTGATTAAGCCTTTAGGATATTTTCATAAGGAATTATTGCTGTACTGGTATTGGCTATTCAGTGTAAGAGTTGGAAAACTTCCATAGGTAAAATTGCAAGCTAAGTTCTGCTTCTTGAAACTATTTATTTTTTCACCACAAAAGAAAACATAGCCATCTCTCCAAGCATGCAGAAAGCTGCCATCTGCATATAGACTCAGAAGGAATGCAAATAAAATGAATGATGACATAGCTCTCATGTTTTTTGAAGCATACATCAATGGAAATTTTGTACATATTAAGAAAAATGTATTCCATGGACATATTTAGTAGTCTTATGAGAAGATAATACATATTCCATGAACTTTTACAAATGACATGATGACATCCAATATAAACTCCTTATGTATTGGAAATCATGATTCACTCCGAACTCAGTTGATTTATGAAATGCCAAAAGTATAAGCCAAATGTTAGCAGCATGGTGCTGAGAGATTAGGCAACATCATTGCCAAAACAAGCCTTCTCCAGCCACATGACCTCCAAGGTGTTTCAGGATTATAGTTTATAGTTGCACTAAATCAAAAAAAAAAAATCACACCTCTTTCTACTTGTTGAGTTGCGTGCATCATTAACTATCATGGAAGTTGCATAGTGCTCCATTTTGGAGAGTCTTTAGCCTAATTTAACTTTGAAAACACAGGAACGTGAAGGAGCAGCTGTATATGAGTCCTTTCACTAACATTTGTGGTTCCCACCCACCTCTTCCATACTTGTGTAAACTGGAGACCATGTTTAAGGCAAACATGGTCTTCAAAAAATATTTTGCAGGTTTTGCTATAAAGCACCCAAATTGCATATTTAAATGCAATAGCTAAATATAATCAATAAACAGATAGATAGGTGGGCAGCAAAAAGTGAAACATCAATTGGCACCTGGATACCATTGGACTCTACTTGAAAATGCATTCATTTGTCTTCCAAAGCTGCTAAACTCAAATAATGCATATGGGAAGCTATCCATAGCTCATGTGATTCAATTGCTTCTTCATATTTAAAGGTGGATCATTCAAATATGTTTAAAATAATATTTCACTTGAAATTACTGTATATTTTCATTGCCAGAATGACCTTATCTCCTATTCCCATAATTACTGTGAGTTGGGTAGCCATATAAATCTAATAAATAAATAACAAACAAACCAACAAACATTTCAAAAATAGGAGATAAGACCCATTATAGTGTTTTGGATGTTCATGAAATTTTCATCTGAAAAATAAAGAATAGCTGCTTAACTAATATCAAGGGTGGTATAGTAAAATATTTTTTAAAACTATCATCACCATCAGCAGCAGTAGCAAAACAATTAAGAAACATTGCTTATCTCTTTATGGTACAACTCTTGACTATATACAGCACAGGATAAATTATGTTGTGATCCTCAGAATACTCTCTTACTAAAAATTAGCAGGGTGGTATCTTGTTATTTTGAACCAGGAAATAATGAAAATTGTATTGAGGAGCTTGAAGCTCATGGTTTAGTAAAATTTTAAAAAATGTTTTAAATTATGAATACTGAACAACTTACCTAATCAGAAGATTGCTGTTCTTTTGGCTCAGTTTTTTTAGATTAGGTAAATTCTCTTGTTATATTTCCTTATCCTGTTATCTTTAAAATAGGTTTGAAGTAGAAATCCCAACATGGCTTCTGACTATGAAAATCTGTCTAAAGAGACTTCAGCCAAGAACACTGACTTTATTGCCAAGGCAATTCTGTCTAAGCTTAGTATGTTTATCTATTATTTTGGGGGCATTGATCTGTTATCTTGCTTTATTTACAACTAGCTGATGATCCGGCGCTGCCCAGATATTTTTTCATCCTAATCCCTCCCGGGCATGTGGGCAGACCCCCCACTTGGGCCCATTCTGGGCCTAGTAGGCCACCCTGCAGCCTCCTGTGAGTCAAAACAGGCTGCGAGAGGGCCACCCTACCCCATTTTTGGCATAGTACACCTCCCTGCAGCCAAAATAGGCCGCAGAGGGGCTTGTACCACACACCCCTGCTCATTCATGGCACAGACCTAAATATCAGCTGGCCAGCGGGAGGCGCGTGCACATGCACGGTGGAGCTGAGCTGGGCTGTGTGTGCCAGGACACATACACACAAACACCCTGAAGGGTGTGTTACCCCTGCAGTATTTTTTCCAGAGAGTAAGTCATCTGTGTACCAAGTTTGTTTGAAATTGCTTGAGGCATTCCAGAGTTCTTCCGGAAAACACACACACACGAGGGGTGTTAGGGGTGTCTTACCCCCACAGTATTTTTTTCCAGGGAATAAGTCATCTGTGTACCAAGTTTGGTTAGAATTGCTCAAGGCATTCCAGAGTTATGCTTGAACAAACATATATACATCCATACATCCTTTTTTATACATATAGATTCTCACGGAAAGGCAGGATAGATGATTAATGCTGACCATTACACCAAATTACTTAAAATCACTTTGTTCACATTAAACTTATTGCAATAGAGCAAAATTGTTTCTTTCTTCTGCACATTTGCAACTTTTGAAGATAAAGTGGTGACCTGAATCTTATACGCTTAGATTTTGCTTAGTCTTATACACTGTACTTTGATCATATGCATTACATACATTATGTATTCTGTAATATATCTTGTGTTGTCTTAGCATTTCTAATCTCAGCTAATAGGGGCTATGCAGTAAAGCATGGTTGAGCAAAGTATGATTAAACCATGGCTTAGCACAATGTGTGATGTCAGTTGCAAAACTTTTTTAGAAGTTTTGCTTCTCCCTATTCATTCATAGCTAAATGAATAAATATGTGCAGAGCAAAACAAACAAAGCAATACATACCATGTTTCCCCAAAAATAAGACCCTGTCTTATATTTTTTTTAACCCTGAAATAAGTGCTTGGCCTTATTGCCATGCGCTCAAAAGACTGATTGGGCTTATTATCAGGGGATGTCTTATTTTGGGGGAAACGGGATAATTATTGAAGGTTCATTTTACTTCATTTCATTTTTTATTTAGTTGGTTATTAATTGGTCACTTACAAAATCGAAGACACAGGGATTCAAAAATTTCTTTCAAGATACTTTATTGTTGAACCAAGATGACATGAAAATCACATGGAATGTAAAGGTATAGAGAGCTTTAGACTTATATTTACTATAGATTTGTAAACTGGCCTATTGCACATATAATTCTTACAAATGCAAGTCCTTGACAGGGTAAACTGCTCTGCTTCTCCTTTGCTTAAGAGTAAGAACTGAAGCAAAGAAAATAATTTAAATTACATTAACTACAGAGAAATAGCATTTTAAGTTTGGTCATTCTAAGCCATTTCTGTAAGGACTGAATGTCCCTGAACTTATATAGTAACAAGTAAGGGCTTCAAGGGCTTTGGACAAAAGAAAATATAGCTGACCTAAGATATAAACAATCATTGAATAGTAAAACTAAGATAGCCACAACTTTATCAAGTGTAGACCAAGGGAGACCATTTAACATTCTTTCATGTTTCAGAACAGATAGAAAATGAATATAGTAGTTTGCAGTATTTGCAAGAATAATTCAAAAATAAAAGACAAGCTGATGGTTGTGACAGTGTTACTGAAGCCCCTATACAACACATCTGTACATGTGTCAACATTCACACATGGAGAAAGCAATGGGGTTTTTATTGTGATGTTGTGATCATCATTATGGTGGTTTTCAACTCATTCTGGAGATGTGGGACTAAGGAGAATAGACTTATGGTTTATCCACAGGAACAGTAACAATAAATTACCAATATTTTGATAGAATCCTTTTTAAAGGTTGCTTTCATCTATACTTCTATGTAGTATAGATGAAAACAAGTTTGTTTTCATCTATACATCTACACCAAGGTTGTCAAACTCCAGCCTGCGGGAGTTTAGTTCTAGCTGGTGGGGCTGCCCTAGAAACAGCAAAGGACCGACCAGCAGTGCCTCTACCAATGAAAAAGGAGCTTGGGAAGACCACGCATGGCCCTCCCAGGCTCAGTTTTTGGCTGCAACGGCCTCCTGTTGTCCTCTTTGTGTGCCCCCCCCCCAGCTTCATTTTCACTGGCAGAAGGTGACAGGAGGCTGTCGTAGCTGAAAATGGAACTTAGGAGCCCATTTTCACTGCCAGAGTGCTCGGGCCACCAAATGCCGACATGAGTGACATAAAGCTGGCCATGCCCACCTGGCCACATCCACCCCAGCTCCCAAGGTCAAACACAACCTTGATTAGCCCTCTATGAAATTGAGTTTGACACCCCTGATGTTTTCATCAAAGGGATGTTTTCATCTATACTTCTAACTAAGTTGGAACAACATCCAATGAGAGAGCGAAGAATTTTAGAAATGAACCACTGGTTTAAAAACTAGTGTTGTCAACAGAACTCCGGCTTCCTAGACCATGTTTGTATTAACTACAAGAAGGGCTACTGGAAAGGGTTGGACTGCACCTCACAAGAACTGAAAAGAATATATTCAGAAAAGGACTGGCTCATCTTATCAAAAGGGCTTTAAACTAAGATTGGGGGAGGGGCAATCTTCATGACCTTTAGAACTTATTTCCAATGATGAAAAAATGGAAATCCCAGTTACAACGTAGGATATAAAAAAACTTACCCAAGACCCATAAAGGACTCAAATGTGTATACACTAATGCTTAAAGTTTAGGAAACAAACAGGGTGAACTTGAAGTATTAATACATGAAGGTAGATTACTAAAACTTGGTGGGAAGAAACTTATGAATGGAATGCACTGATGGAAGAATACAAACTATTCAAAAAAACCAGACCTAACATAAGAGGAGGTAGAGCTGCATTATATATAAAAGATCACTACATCTCTACACAAAACTAAGGATGAAAACCTCCTAAAATCCATATGGGTCAATATAAAAGGAAAAAAATAACATTGCTATAGGTGTTTACTACAGACCCCCCCACCAACCAAGCAGAATAGATGAACTTTTTGCTAACCAATTAACAAATGTATGTAGGAAACATACCAGAGTAGTAATGAGAGACTTTAACTACCCTGATATCAACAGGGAAACAAACTCTGCAGCAAGTGGGAGATCAAACAGATCCCTAACCAACTTAGCTGACAACTTTGTCATCCAAAAGGTAGAGGAGAGAACTAGAAGAAAAGCTATACTAGATCTAATTCTTACTAATAGATAAGAAGTGATAGAGGGAGTTGAAACTGGGTGAAAGTGACCATGTCATATTGGAATTCAATATAATGCAAACACAAGTAATAGAATACAATACAGTCTTATACTTTAAAACAGCTGATTTTAACAAATTCAGAGGGAGACTAAGAAAAAAAATCTGTGGATAAAAATCCTAAAGGGGAAAATAACTCAAGAAGTGTGGGAAACTCTGAAAAATATTATCATAAAATCCCAGTGCAACACAATATCACTAAAAAAGAAAAACAAGAAATCCAAGAAGAAACCAGCATAGTTGCACAAAGACCTCTCTGATAAACTGAAAGACAAAAAGGATAAGTACAAAAAGTGGAAAAAGGGACATATAACTAAGGCAAAATATCAGCAAATAGCCTAAATCTGCAAAGATGAAGTCAGAAAAGCAAAGGCTTAGAAGGAACAAAGGCTTGAACAATGGGCCCTCTCCAACAACATGAAATTTAATGTGGAGAAAAGCAAGGTTTTATACCTAGACAGGAAAAACCAAACCAGAGGCATAACCTGGCTCAAAAACCGTAACTGTGAGAGGGATAGCACTAGCAATAGCACTTAGACTAATATACTACTTCACAGTGCTTTACAGTCCTCTCTAAACAGTTTAGAGAGTTAGCATATTGCTCCCAATAATCTGGGTCCTCATTTTACCAACCTCGGAAGGATGGAAGGCTGAGTCAACCTTGAGCCGGTAAGATCCGAGCTGCCAAACTGCTGGCAGCCAGTGCTCAGGAGAAATAGCCTGCAGTACTGCATTCTAACCATTGTGCCACCAATCCTAGTGGACAATCACTTAAACATGAGCAAGCAGGGTGCAGCAGCAGACAAAAAAGCTAATACAATCCTTGGTTGTATAAACAAAGGCATAGAATCAAAATCATGTGAAGTATTAGTACCACTTTATAAACCCTTAGTAAGACCACACTTCCCAGTTTTGGTCACCGCATTTCAAAAAGATGTTGAGGCTTTGGAAAAAGTGCAAAGAAAGCAACTAAGATGATTAAGAGCCTGAAGACAAAAATATATAAGAACAGATGCAGGAATTGGGTATGGCCAGTCTAGAGAAAAGAAGGACTGGGGGTGACATGATAGCAGTATTCCAGTATTTGAGGGGCATCAATATATTTTCCAAAGCACCAGAAGACAAGACAAGAAACAACGGATGGAAACAAATCAAGGAGAGAAGCAACCTGGAGTTAAGGAGAAACTTCCTAAAAGTAAGGACAATTAACCAGTGGAACAGCTTGCCATCTGAAGTTGTAGGTGCTTCATCATTGGAGATTTTTAAGAAAAGAGTAGACAGCCACGTATCTGAAATTGTATAGTGTCTTCTGTTTGAGCAGGGGGCTGGATTAGAAGATCTTCCAGCTCTATTCTGATTGAGGGTTGCAATTGTCAGCCAGCAGAGAAAGGAAGACCCTCATCTGCAAGTTATACACAAAACCAACAAATTGTAATCAATGCCGCATGTCACTGCAGAACTGTCTACCAATTTGACAGGAACCCAAATGGGACAAACAATGCTATGCAAAATAAGTAACTTGCATATAATTTATTGTTTTTCATATTTCATTTACTAACACAAAGCTATGCTAAAGTATATTTGACTTGTAGACACTTCCAGCTTTCTAATGGAATGGATCATCCTGAAAATTATGACTTATATCAAAACTTCACAAGATGGAAGCTTCATGAATTGTTGCTTTGATACTTGCACATTAAATAATGACTAACAGAATTAGCTTAACTCGTTGGAATTTTTCAACTAAAGCTCTAAACAATCAAATTCAATGTTCTACAGAAGATAAAGTGTAGGTATTCATGCCATTGATGTGAAAGCAACATTTATCTTGGGATCAACAGTTTGTATTATGGCTCTAAATAGGTCATCAAAAATAGTCAAAGTGCAGTGGAACTTATATAAAATATCTAATTGCACAAATCTTTATTTTATAAAACTAATTATATGCATTCTTTTTTGTAGACATTTTCTGCTCAGTCCACACAGCACACATACATAAATTTTAATCCAAACAAATAGGCTGGATATACTTCTACAGTATCATGGCTCTTATCCCTTTAAGACCTGTAAAGACAGACATTCCAATAGTGCACCTCTCTCCTCACCATACAGTAGATGGACGTCTTAAATACTTTTGGACTATGGGTTTCTTAACAAGATTAAAGAGATGTCCTTCTGAAATACAGACCTTCAAGGCTTAATTGGTTTAATAATCATATCTCTGGACAGTATGAGTTCTGTAAAAGTTATCATTTTATCTCTTACTAAATTTACCATACATTCCATTCCTAGATTTTAAAATTCATTACAGAAAAAGAAAACCCTAATCTCTGTCCAGTTTTGAAATTTATCTAAACATTAAACATTATTTGGGAATATTCTGGATTATATAAATTTATTTGCTTCTTTATGTACCCCGTTTCTCAAGGCAATGAACAGAAATTGAATAAATGGCTATTTTGTTCTTCTATAAACACTATAAGACATACTTGAGTAAAAGTCTCATCCCTGATAATACAATCCCACTGATTCTATACAGTGAAACAGCTGGGGCCTAAGCCGATAGGACTTCTACTGTGTAAGCTTTCTTCCACTGAATGAGGAACATCAAACATGTTCCTCCATAAGGCTACCTCCTAATTCGTTTCAGAGGAAATATTAGAAAGAATACAAGGTATACCACCCTACTCTACTACTCCTGTCATATAACGAGCTCCTCCTGAATGTTGTAAGATTAATGCATATTCTTCCCACTGAGAAGAACAAGAAGATAACAGCAATTAATTTCAACCTTCAAGATTTCCATTTTCTTAAAAAATCAGAAGTTTTCCATGACTTTTCTTTCAATATTGGATAAAGCTGTGGCCGGTGATGAGAGGGTTATGACATCAGTGCAGGAGGAACACTTAAGATGATGGCATGAAAGGCATGTCTGAGAATGTGGAGTTTGTGGAAACTGAATCTGATTTTGTTCGGGATGTTTTCAGGATGCTTTCAGCAATTACAGTCTCATTGGGAAATATTCTGATTTTTCCATTTTGACCTGGTTTAGGTTCCTTCACAGGTTCAAGAAACACCACTCTTTTGCCACTGCTAGCCTTCTTCTCATCTAATGGAAGATTGAGGGGTGTGTTGGAGGTTAGTATAGATGCATGAGATGTGCTATTTTGGTTTAATTGCCTTTTCCTTTTCTTTGACTTGCACTTACAAGGACAGGGCGTCAAGTAGAGGTAAAGAAGTACCAAAATAATACTGGCTACACAAGCTGCAAGGGTTGTAAAAGCAGTGTTAAATGTTTCATGTGAGTAAGATTTGTCGACTGTGAAATTGCTGACATTTATTCTTACTTCAATTGTTTCATTCAGTAATCTTTTCTTATTTATTGCAATGCAGGAATAAAGTCCAGTGTCTTCATACTGAGCATCATCTATTTCCAGGCTCCCATTATGAAATACTTTGAACTGTTCAGTTGACTTTCCTGGCTCTAAAACTTGATTATCTGGGCTGATCCAAATAAAACTAGTCCCAGCATCACTGATTTTGGTATCACAGGGTATTATAATTCGCTCACCAATTTGTGCTTCGTGAATAAAACCAAAGGCATGAAAAGAACCATTAATAGCGCTTTCTGAACAATTTAAATAATTGTTCTGCAATAAAGGCAGTTTTTGGGCATCTTTATTGCATGTGTATTCACTCTTGAAGTTTTCCACTGAAGTAAAATGTCGAAGGTACCACAAGTTCAGCATAGAATAAAGTATGCAGTCACAATGAAATGGATTCCCATGAAGATAAATTCCACTTAAGTGTCGGGCTGGTACTAATCTCATGCCATTAACTGGTATTGACTGGATCCGATTATAAGAAAGATCTAAGAATACCAGTTCGGAGAGCTTGTATTTCCCAGTATAGAGTTCAATTGGGAAGCGTGTGAGAGAGTTGTAACTTAAATACAGCTTTTGCAGTGTAGGAATTCCTCCAAAAGCAGCAGAATCAACCTGTGCAATATGATTGTTATAAAGCAACAGAATCTCCAGCATTCTCAGTTCCTGAAATATAGGACTGCCCAATGACTTCAAATTGTTGGATGACAGGTCTAGGTACTTGACGTTTGGAACAACTGAGAAGCTCCCAATAGAAATACTGAAAATGTTGTTATGATTGAGGATGAGGGTGTTCAACTTCTCAAGCAGCATGGGTATCCAGTCTTGATCCAAAATCCCAATTTTGTTGTGACTCATATCCAGTCTTTTTATGTGCTTGAAAAGAGTTGATGGCACCCTTGAGAGGTTTCTGCTGGTGCAGCTCATAATGTCACTGGCACAAATGCAAGTGGTGGGGCACATTAAAGAGGCACTACAACATACACTTACAGTGAAAATTAAGAGGCAACCCAACCTCTTGTAGTTCCCATGAAGAGAGAGAGTAGTGTGCCAAACAGAAAACATGACTGTGTTTTAGCCGTCTTCCAATTTTCCTTGCCACCCTTTAGGCATGTAAGTCACTTTGTACCAATCACTGTAAAGATAGAAAGGGAGAAATATATACTTTTTTTAAAAAAAGGATATTAATATATAAAAGCATTCAACATTTTACCATATTCACCCAAAATGAAGTTTCTCATGGATTTATTTATTTACCGCTTCTTGTTGGGATTAATGGACAGACAACTGAAAAAGAGCCACAGACAAATATTTTTATATATAGTGGTATCTTGGTACTCATCATTAATTGGTTCTGGGAGGTGTGTTCTAGGAGTACTAAAAACAAAGAGTAGCAAACAATTTTTTCCTGTAAGGAATAATGTAGAGACAAGGCAGCTGACACAGACAAGTTCTAGCTTGTATGTTGAGTACCAAACAAACAATGAGTACTGGGAAAAAATTTTTATATCAAAATGCGCTGAGTACTAAATTTGATGAGTTTCAAAGCAATTGAATACCAAGGTACCACTGTTTTATCACTACTGCAAGACTATTATTGTATATGCACAAAAATGAAAAGATTTTGAAATATCTACAATAGAAGAATCGTTGATGAAGATGATAACAAGTAGGGAAGATGACAAAATTAACTTACAGGCTTAGGAAAGATCAACTATTACATTTATTAGTGACTGGAAAACCTTTATGGATTTTTTTCTTGAAAAATAAAAAGAACTTGTGATTGATGGGCTTGTCAATTAGAAAGGATAGCTTATGGAAGATAGAAATTATGATGTATCCTTAGAGAGGGAGGTAAAATATAAATGCATTTATAGCCATAGTCAAAAAGATTGAAAGCTACTTTTTAAAATCTTTTCTTCTGCGTTTTCTTTGTTTCTCTACTTTCACATTCACTATTCTTCTTTATTTTCCCTGTTTCTTTTTTTAATATTTGTACTGCTTTTATCATTAAACTTTTAAAATAACAATTATATTTAAAAAGTTTATTATCACTATTTTTTTTCTTTTATGCCCATCCTTCACTCCCATGGAAAAACAGGCAGAAAATAATTATACAGCTTTTCCTCACTAAGCAAGTCCCTTATCTATCAATATTAAGTTACTAACAATGCTAGAAGTTAGCATTGGACATGCTAATATGAGGAAATATTCCTCATGATGTCAGAAATGGTTGCATTCATATAGAAGGAAAGCATTAATGTGGTGTCTCAAATATGGGTCAACTGGATCAAACGTGTGGACTTGGTGTTCAAAATTCCAATCACAAAAAAGTTGTAGTGCTCGATCCACTAATGCACATCCTGGAAAGGTAAGCAACTCTCACATAAATTGAATTCAAATGTTTCTACTAGTGGTAAAATCCAGTTGCTATGAAAGCAGATTTTATTAATTTGGTAATAAGCAGATCACTTCTGAAAGATATGATTTTATTTTCTCCTACATTTTTTATGTAGTTCAAGTGGAACAGCAAGTCCCAGAATTCCAAGCCAGCAGAGCTCATAGACACTTTTGGAATTATAACTTAAGCTAGCACATTTCAAGGCACAAATTACTATACTTTTTATAATACACTATGTCAATGGTTTCTAATCTTTGATTTAGAAATCACAGATAGTCTACAAAAATTCTATAGGTAGTGTCTGGTGACAGCAAATAAACAAAATTGACACTATTCTTTCATGAAATCTCATACCAGTTTCCTTTTTAAAAAAAATTGGACATTTTAAAAAAAATAAACAAGTACAAAAGAGAACATAAAAAGAATAAATTAATATAATACAGATGAAAAAGTTAGGGAGATAGATAGATAGATAGATAGATAGATAGATAGATAGATAGATAGATAGATAGATAGATAGATATAATATGTATTTCTAATATATTGTAAATTAGTTATAAATAGGTAAATTTTATTTATATATGTATATATGTATGTATGTATGTATGTCGGTCTTTGGTTGTTCGGGTTTTCTCCCGTGTAAAATTGGAAGTGTCTTGGTGACATTTCGATGAAGTCTCATTTGTCATCTTCAGGCTTCAGCTTCATGCTTCTTCATGCTCCCAGAAGCACGAAGCTGAAGCCTGAAGATGACGAATGAGACTTTGTTGAAACGTCGCCAAGACACTTCCAATTTTACGCGGGAGAAAACCCGAATAACCAAAGACCTACATACAAACACCCGCGAAAACCTCAGAAAACAAATATATATATAATTACACACATTCACATACACACACTATCACTCTAAAAGCAGAAGTTACAATTAAATGTGAACTGAAAGTAAATATCAAGAACCGTGTCAATACAATATAAATCTCTGAATGAAATTATATACTAATTTCAATGGATGTAACACTCTATTTTGAGTATCTCTCATAAACTGAAATATAAATTCTATGCATAAGTAAACCCATTTTTAAATTCATCTGTTAAAGCCTAATGTATCAGATTTATTTTTAAAATACAAAGTTAGTTTAGATACTGAACCCTCTGAAGTGGGTCATAATCAGGAAAAACAACAACTGAAGTATACTTCCATTTCTAATTCTTCTGTTGATGGAATCAAACAACCTTTCCAATGAGAAGCAAATAGTATCTTTGCAGTAAAGGGGCGTTGGGACTTACCTGACACGCACCTTCTCGTTGAGTGGAAACAGCAGCCAGGAATGGGTTGTACTCGTCTGTTAAGATTGGAGGACTGAGTCTGACGAAGCTGTTAAGTCCCGCCTCCTGCAACCCGGGAATCCAGCTTTTGGCAAAGACGAAAAATCAGACTCAACGTGTCGGAGAAACATAAGAAACTTTATAAAACACAACAACAACAACAACAATAACAAGACCGAATGAGGGTGGGACTGGCTGCTGTCTCCACTCAACGAGAAGGTGTGTGTCAGGAAAATCCCAACACCCCTTCTCCATACTGGTGGAGATAGCAGCCAGGAATGGGACAAACCAAAGATCAGTGTCCCTAAGAACGGGAGGGACCAGTCTGGTAAGAATTGTCTGTCAGTGTGACCACCTGCTGTAAAACTGTACGACCAAATGCCGCATGAGCCGAGGCAAACTTGTCTATCTTATAGTGTCTAATGAAAGGAGAAGGTGACGTCCAAGTAGCAATTCTGCAAATCTCCAGCCAGGAAGCTTGAGTAGCCCAAGGCGCCGAAGTAGCTGCACTATGAGTGGAATGCGCAGTGAGATGAACAGGTCTTGGCAGAGATCGAAGTTCATAAGCCTTGGCAATGGTATGCTGAATCCATCTGCCAATGGTCGATGAAGTCACCTTGCAACCCAAGGACACTGGAAGGAAGGAAATAAACAAGGACTCCATTCGCCGTAGATCTGCTGTTCTCTTAACATAAATCCGCAGCACCCTTCGAATGTCCAAGGTATGCCATCGTCAAATCTCGAGATGGACGAGGACAAAAGTCAGGAAGAATAATTTCTTGCATGTGATGAAAAACAGAATTGACTTTAGGAAGAAGGATCCAAGCGAAGGACCACTCAATCCGGGTGAAACACACATAGGTCACTGCGAACTGAAAGAGCCATCAATTCCGAAATCCCCCTAGCTGAGGTAATAGCTACTAAAAAAGCCACCTTGCAAGTCAAAAGGCGAAGACTGGTAGTTGTTAAGGGCTCGTAAGGAGCTCCAGTCAGAGAATTTAACACAACAGAAAGGTCCCAGATGGGGTACCTATGCGCTACTGGCGGGCACAAATTAGACGCCTCTTTCAGGAACCTCTGAATGTTAGGGTGCTGAGACAATGAAGACAGTGATACAAGATAAAACTGGAAAGAGCGGCCACCTGCCTACGCAAGGTGTTGGGAGATAGACCTTCGTCCAAACCGTCTTGAAAAAACTCTAAAATGTGGGAGATGGAGACTTGAAGAGGAGAAACTCCCGCCCGCTCACACCAGGAACAAAATTCTTGCCAAGAAGCGGAATAAATGCGCTCCGTGGAAGGCCTTCGTGACACCTGCATGGTCCTGATGATTCTGGCTGATAGATTGTCCCTGCTCAGAGTGTGCCACTCAAGCACCAGGCGGTCAACTGAAGCCACTGGGGATCTGGGTGAAGAAATGCCTCTTGGCTGAGCGACACCCTGAGAGGAGGGACCCTTCAGGGAGGAGCCACTGACAATGACTTGAGGTCTGCAAACCAAAACTTCCAGGGCCAATGAGGTGCGATCAGGATGACTTTTGCTCATTTCTCCAAAATTCGCTGTACCACCTTCGGAATGAAAGGAAGAGGGGGGAATGCATAGAGAAGTCCCCATGGCCACCGTCTACAGAGAGCATCGACCCTTTCTGCGTGAGGATTCGGGAATCTTGAAGAGAAGCGAGGAAGTTGTGTGTTCTGCGAAGTCATGAACATGTCCACCACTGGGGTGCCAAACCAACCTGAGATCTGCTGAAACAGCTCTGGATGTAGACGCCACTCCGCCTAATCGAAAACTTGGCGGCTGAGCCAATCCGCCTGCACATTGGACACCCCGGAAATATGTTCCGCAGTCAAGGAGAGAAGATGCCGCTCTGCCCAGAGGTACAGCTTCTTTGCCTCTGCCATCAGAGACATGGATCTGGTGCCTCCCTGACGACTGATATGAGCCTTGGCGGTAACATTGTCCGTGAGCACCAAGACATGCTTGCCCGCCAGTGCATCCTGAAAGTGACGAAGAGCCAGGAATATCGCTTGCAACTCCAGTCAATCAAATCTCCCGATAACTCCATCTGCCCTGCACTACCAGTGACTAGAAATGCGCTCCCCAGCCAAGGAGACTGACGTCTGTCGTCACCACCATCCGACGAGGTTCATGGAACAAGGAGCTTTTGGAGATTGCCAGGGACTGTCACTAGGAAAGGGATTTGAGACTTCCGGTATGGCTCCGCTTCGTGGAGAGCAGCTATGATTTAGCTGCTAACTCCCTAGTCAGTAGAGCTGTCAGGACATCGTAAATCTGGGTCCGACAGCTTGGAAATCTCTCCTTCGGGCAAAGAAGGAAAGATGAGCATTCAGGTTTGAAGTTGAGACACCCTAATAAGCTTTTAAGGGGAGTTCTCCTTCCATAGCCTGATAAGCTCCTGGCTGGGTGAGGCTTCTGCCTTTATGGCGGACAAACGAAGCGTCCAATTTCCACGGCTGGAGTTGATTTATGATGGACTGTAACGTGGACGGAGCAGAAACTGGAGTTTTAACACTTGTTTGTAAGAAGACTGCAAGCCCCTGAGGATATATTTGCTGCGAAGATAGGAAAGAAGAAAGCAAATGGCGGTTTTGTGGAATGTGTGTATTGAAAACGAAAGTTAAAGCTAACAGCTAGTGTCGAAATAGAAGATATATAGGAATGATTAAATGGAAGAAACGAGAATCTTATGATTTATATTTTTTCTTCTTCTTTGGGATTATAGTGATTTAGAAGAAAAGTTTTTTGAATTTTTCTTTTTGAATTTTTTTTTTTCTTCTTCTTGGTCCATTATCAAGCTGTATATATATATATATATATTTTTTTAAAAAAGGCTTTTAAGCAAATAGTGCCAAAAGTCATTAAAAACTTTGAAATTTCTTCAGCTCAGATTCAAAAATTAAAAGAAGAAATTAAAAAGGAATTAAGAAATTCTTTACAGGAGTTTTTGGAGAGTCATTTTTTAGAAATAGATCAAAAATTTGATGAAATAGAGAAAGAGATGTTGGATTTTAAGGAAGTGGTGGAAGAGCAGAAGAGGGAAATGAAAATGGTAAAGGATGCAATTGCGCAAATATTGAGCTCTTGTATTCAGATGGAGGATGATCTTGCAGAAATTAATAAAGCTAATTTAGAGTTGCAAAGGAAAATAGAAGAAATTCAAAAAAATCAAAACAATTGGAACTTAGGTAATAAGATGGAAGATATACAGGCAAAGGTAGATAGGGCAGATGAAGAAAGAGTAATATTACAATATAGATTAATGGAATATGCTATAAGGGTGAGGGGGTTGAAACAAAATAGGAAGGAAAATTTAAAGGAGATTTTTACGCAAGCCTTTGCTCAGATAAAGGGTGTGGAGCCGGAAGATTTTGAGACTAATATTGAAAGAATTTATCGTGTTAATTCTTGGTGGACAAGACAAAATAGAGTACCGAGGGATGTGGTTATTTATTTTACAACTAAAAAGGTTAGGTATGAAATTTTGCAAGCCTTTTATAAAAATAAATTCCAAATATTGGGACAAGATATAAAAATGATGAAGGAAATTCCTCCTAAAACGTTAAGAAAGAGAAGAGAATTTGCTTTTTTAGTGGATGAATTTAAGAAACATCAGATATATTTTAGACGGGAAGTCCCAATGGGTTTGTCAGTGAATTTTAAAGGCAGAAAGTATTTTCTTAATTCAGTTATGAAAGCGAGACATTTTTATATTAATGTTTTAAAGAGTGGGAATCCTTTGTTGTTAGATGCTAAGTTAATTGGTTTGGAAATGATGGAAAATAGAATGGGAGAGGGGAGGAATGTTTAAGATGTGAATATGATGATTATGGTTAATTTTTGGAATTGATTTGTTTAGGATATAAATTATAGGATTTTTGTTATTTGCTATTCGTATGGTATAAATTTATGGGATGATATTATTCAATTGTGAAGGATGGAAAGTGAAATTTATGAATTTAGATAATGTGGATGTAATGATTTTAACTGCTTACTGTTATATTGTGGATGTAGTTTAAATGATTATTTGTTTTAAATGACGTTTATAGACAGTAAAAGTTACGAAGTTAAGCTGGAAATACTATATTTGAGAGATTTTATTCGAAATGATATTTGATTGATGGAGTAGTATTGGAAGATTGGATATTAAATCTTATGACAATTGAATAAATATATAAGTGATGAAAATTTGAATTTGAGAAACTGGATTGTAAATTAAGAAATGGACTTATGAAATTTGAAGGAATATACAAATGGCTGGGAAAAAAAATTGAACTTTAGAAGATGGACTAATTTTTAAAATGGACTGTAAGAAGAACGGACATTAAATGTTATGGTAATTGAAGAAATATATAAGTGATAAAAAATTGAGTTCGAGAAGATGGACAGTAATTTGAGAAATGGACTTATGAAATTTGAAGGAATATACAAGTGGGAAAAAAATTTGAATTTGAGAAGATGGATTAATTTTAAAAATGGACTGTAAGAAGTAATATGTGAAGTTGGTGTTGCTTCTCTTCTCTTCTTTTTTTTTATTATTCTTTCCTATCTTTTTATTTTTATTGTGAGGGGATCTAAAGTTTTAAATTTTTAAAGGTGGGAGGTTATGTATATTTTGTATACGTTAGTTTGTGATTGTTGGTCATAATACCCGGTATTTGCTCTGGGAAGTCTGGTGGGGGAAGGGGAGGGGAAGGGGGAATGATACATGGATTGATTATTAATGTACAGTAATTTTTGAAGATATGAAATTAAATTTTTTTAAATTGTATTGGGGATGCTCGACTGCCATTTCAGGAAGAAAAGGAGAGGAATAGAAGGAGGGAAGAAAGTAGGTAGGAATGAGTAGAGAAGGAGGAGGGGAATAAGAAGGTTAGATAGGGTGGAAGAAGGGAGGAGTGGAGAAGGAGGAGAGGAAGTAGTAAAGTGAAGGAGATGAGGATGGATGGGAAAGTAGTAGAGGTAGAGAGGGAGGTTGTGAAGAAAGGAAGTGGCAATCGGGCAGGCCTGAATCAGTAATAAATAAAAAATTAATGATTAATGATGGATAATAGTTTGTACATAAATATGATGTTGCAAATTGGAAATAAAAATTATTTATAAAAAAAAAAAAGGAAAGGGATTTGAGAATCTCCTTGGGAACTTGAACCTTGGTAGAAGAGTTGCCTCTGCCCACCTTCTGAAAAGGCAAAAGGAACTATTGGAGGTCTCTAGTATGCAATCTAGTCCAAGGAGTGATGGAAATAGCTGAAATCATCTTGCCCAGATGAGATAATACCAGTAATGGCACTTTACGCTCCCTCTGAATTCTGTGAGACAGAGCCTTAAGGCTGTCCTGCCTCTCCTGAGACAAAAACACTCTACCCTCTACTGAATCAATCACTGCCCCAGATGGAGCAGACGGGTCGAGGGAGTCATATGACTCTTCTCTATATTAATAGAGAAACCATGCACTGTGAGGGCTCGAATGGTGACCTACAGATCTACCATGGCCTGAAAAACAGAAGGAGACAAGATCAATATATCATCTAAATAACAGTGGATCTGGACCAGAATAGTCCTGATATGAGCCGCCAAGGCGGCCAGGACCTTAGTAAAGGTCCTTGGAGCTGATGATAAACCAAAGGGCAACGCCCTATATTGATAATGAATACCCCCATAAAAAAACAAAGGAACTTCGATGGCTTCCGGTGGCTCCACCTCTTCGCTGAGCCCCTAATTAAAGGGGCTCCGCACTGAACATCGTAAAAGCCAGGAAAAGCCGGCTTTAATCTTTTTCCCTGGATGAAAGGGAAAAGATAAGAGCAGCAGGGAAATGTTGGTAGACCTCCCCAGAGGCTTTGTTTTAATTAAGCAGAGCCCCGAAGGGTCGATGGGTCCCATAAATATTCCTGCCATGCTCCGACTTCAGTGTGTGCCTGCAAAAGCAGGAAAAGAAGAAAGTGTCCATCTCTGCTAATTGTCTTATCTTCATGGATTTCTTTAAGCAGACGGAATGAGTGCCAGCGGACAATTATTGGATTGCAAGTATTTTTGATTTCCTGACTTCTACCTTTTAAAAAAGAGAAATTTTTTTTCTTTTGTTTTAATTGACTCTTAAAGATGGCGCCTGAACGGGAGTGAAAGTGACGAATGGAATTTCAAACAGTCTGTGCAACTAAGAAGATAAGAAATGTTATGTGTGGATTTTAATGAAGTGAACTGAGCTCTCCTATACTTAAAGGGGAAAAGAGAAGTTTCTAGACTTATATTTTGTGAATTTTAAAAACTGAAATGGCTACTAAACCACCTAAGACTGGGGGCAGAAGGGGTTCTGAACCAGCTTTAGAAGATCTGATTAAAGAGCAAGGGAAAGTGTCTGAAGAAAGGTTTAAGGAGATTATGGATAATAATGAGAAAATAAGAGAAGAAATAAAGAGAATAATAAAAAATAAGAGAAGATATCTTGATGGCTTTTCAAGGTTTGGCAAAAGACTGGAGGTGGTGGAGGAGGAGGTGCAAGAAATTGTTCAGTCAAATCAACAAATAGAAAATAGAATGGGGAATGCAAATCAAATTGGATAAAAATGAAGATCAAGTGGTGGTGATGCAGTATAGAATGATGGAAGGAGCTCTGAGAATTAGGGGTTTGAATGAGGAGAAAGGGAAGATTTAAAAAATTTATCAGAAGCTCTGGCTGAATTTATTGAACTTGATCCACAAGAGGTTGCTTATCAAATTGACAAAATTTATAGAGTTAATTCTTGGATTGCTAGGCAAAAGAAACTTCCTAGAGACATTGTGGTTTATTTTTGAAAAGATATACCACCCAAGTTAATAGAGGCAGATATTTATGGAAGATATATTGCTATTGAACTTACAATAGAAACAAAAAGGACTCTCTTGCTTGGTATATATGCACCCAATCAGCAACAAGAAAATTTTTACAGAATGTTATATGATAAGTTGATTCTATGGGATTATAAATCGTGCATTATATTGGGAGATTGGAATGGAGTAATAGATACACGAAAGGACAAGAGAATTTCTTCCAAGAAGATACCTGCACATGCAAAGCTGCCTAAATCCTTTTTTGATATGATAGAAGATTTTGAGTTAAGAGATGTATGGAGACTGCGGAATTTGGAGGAAAGAGAGACTATACTTTTTTCTCTGATAGGCATCAATCCTTCTCACGTATTGATTTTATTTTAATTTCTAATGATTTGCTTTTTAGGGTGAAGAAAACTAAGATATTTCCAAGATGTTTGTCTGATCATAGTCCTGTTTGGATGGAATTGCAATATGGAAAAGAGGGTAGAAGAACTTGGAGATTAAATGAAAATTTGTTTAGATATCAGGATAATGTAAATCAATGTAAAAAGCAGATGAAAGAATTTTTTGATTATAATTTGAATAATGAAACATCAATAGAAATGGTTTGGGACTCCAGTAAAGCTTTTATGAGAGGTGTATTAATATATCTTAATAATAGACAGAGAAATAAGCAACAAAGACAGCGTAGGTATCTAGAAGAGGAAATTTATAAGAAACAACAATTATTAATACATAATCCACATGATCAAAAACTTAAAGATGCAATAAAGTTACTACAGAATCAATTTAATATGATAATGGCTGATCAGGTGGCAACAAATATACAATATGCCAAATATAATACTTTTGTAATGCAAATAGACCTGGTAGGTGGTTAGCATACACTTTAAGGAAAAGACAAAACAACGTACTATAGAAAAATAGAATATAAAGGCAGAGAGATATCAACAGGATAAAATTAAAAAAGCTTTTTTAGAATATTATACAAATTTATATCTTAAAGATAATATATTGAATAGGGATATTGATAATTATTTGAAGGAATATAAGGTTAAAAATATAACTTTAGAACAAATGGATGAACTGAATCGGCCTATAACCTCGGAAGAAATTATTTTGGTAATTAAACAATTAAAAAGGGGAAAACTCCTGGTACGGATGGGCTCACAGTTAGTTATTATAGGAATTTACAGGATGAGATGTTAGGTCCACTTAAGAAATTATTTAATCAGATACAGCTAGGAGGGGGAATTCCCCCCTCATGGAGAACCTCTTTTATTTCATTGATACCAAAAGAGGAACAGGATTGTTCTAAACCTGGGAATTATAGGCCAATCTCACTTTTAAATAATGATTATAAGATTTTTGTTAAAATAATAGCTAATAGATTAATGTTGATTCTGCAGCTAAGAATTCATAATGATCAATCTGGATTTATAAAAGGGAGACAGATGAGGAATAATGTTAGGCAGATTGTTAATTTACTGGAGTACTTAGAAAAGAAAATTTTATTCCAGCAGCATTTATTTTCTCGATGCAGAGAAAGCTTTTGATCGATTGCATTGGGATTTTTATTTAAATTAATAGAAAAGATGCAATTTGGAGATGGTTTTTAAGAATAATTAGGGCAATTTATGGAGAGCAAACAGCACAGATTATAATCAATGGTAGCTTAACAGAACCTTTTAAGATTGCGAAGGAACAAGACAGGGATGTCCTTTATCACCATTATTGTTTATTTTAACTCTAGAACCATTATTGGATAAAATACGAGAAGTAAAGGAGATAGAGGAATTAGAGTTAGACAGTATGAATATAAGTTAAGAGCTTTTGCAGATGATTTGGTGATTACTTTAACAAACCCTATAAATTCTAGTAAATCTTTGTTGGAAATAATTGATCAATATGGGAATGTCTCAGGGTTTAAGGTAAATCAGAAAAGACAAAAAGTGATAATAAAAATATGGCCAGACAACAGAAAGAAAAACTAGAGGAAGTAACAGGATTTGAAATTGTAAAGAAGGTTAAGTACTTAGGGTTTATATTACGTCATCAAATGTGAAATTGTATAAGAATAACTATGAGGTTTTATGGCAAAAGTTCAGAAGGAGTTGATTGTTTGGAAAAATTGCAATTATCTTTGCTGGGAGAATTGCTGCTATTAAAATGAATGTTTTACCTAGATTTTTATTCCTCTTTCAGATGATACCAATAATTAAGAAAGATAAGAATCTTGAGGAATGGCAGAAGGGAATTAACAAATTTATATGGGAAGGTAAAAAGCTAGGGTTAAAATGAAAATAATTCAAGATTCTCGGAAAGGGAGGTTTAAAATGCCAATTTTTAATTTATATTATGAAGCACCTGCTCTCTCTGCATTAAGTGGTTGATTTAATTTAACAGACGATAGAATTTTGATGATAGTAGGTTAGGATATGCTATATGCGAGGTATGCATCTTTAATTTATGACAAAAAGTGGATAAGGCCTTTAAAAATCATGTGCTAAGAAATGCCCTTCTGTGTTTGGAAAAATACTCTTATAAACTAAATTATAAGGTTCCTATATGGGTAAGTCCTAGACATACAGTAGAAAATATAAACCTAGAACAGAATCAGGAAATGATTACATATAAAGATGTCTTGTAAACTGAAAGAGGTAATTTGCAGTTAAAATCTCTGCAAGTATAAAGAGAGGAAGGGAAAAATTATACTTGGTTTCAATATGAGCAACTACGTGCTAGATGGAAGGAGATCAGAAAATTGGTATAGAGCAGAACGAGGGAAATTTGGTAAAGCAAATTAGAAATCAGTCTCAGGAGCATATAAAGAGATTGTATAATGTGTTACTTGAAATAGATTCTGAAAGGGACTTGGTAAAGGACTGTATGATAAAGTGGGCACAAAATTTTCAGGAGCCAATATTATTGGAAACGTGGGAAAAATTTGGGTTAGAAATGTTAAATTCACGCAGGCACAGAATCTGAGGAAAAACTTTTATAAAATGTTTTATAGATGGCATCTAGATCCTAAAAAATTATCGTGTATGTATCCAGAAATGCAAGCAAAATGTTGGAGATGTAATTGTGATGACGCTACATATTTTCACATTTGGTGGACTTGTAAGGACATAAAGGCCTTTTGGATAAAAATTTGGTGGATTTTACAAAATGTTTTGAAAAGAAGATAAAGTTCCTGCATAATTTTTCTTGTTGGGAATTATTACGGATTGTACAGTAATTGAGACTAAATTGATTTTAAATCTAATAACTGCAGCAAGATTACTAATAGGACAATATTGGAAGAAAAAAGAAGTACTAACAATAGAAGAATGGATACTGAAAGTTGCCAATTTGGCTGAGATGGCGAAGATATCAGCCTTTTTGAAAGACAATACGCAAGAAAGATACTTAAAGGAATGGAAAAAATGGATTGACTATATTCAACGAGATATCAGACTAAGAGTTATCAGACTGTTTTGAATGATTATGATGTATTATTTTGATTGCTTTTGGGGAAGTTAGGAATTGATGATTGTAGGGTATAATTAAGTTGGGACGAAATTTTTTAGCATATGTTTGTTTTATTTTAACTATACCTTGTGCTCGTTCCGGGAAGTCGGGGAGGGGTTGCGAAGGGAGGGGGAGGAGGGGGGGAAAGGGGGAAAAAAAATTTTGTAAAACTTTTTGAATAAAAAAAAACAAAAAAACAAAGGAACTTCCTGTGGTCGGGGAGAATAGGAATGTGCAGGTAAGCCTCAGTGAGGTCAATAGAAGGGTGACTTCCGAACACCATCCAGAATAGAACGAAGCGAGTGCATCTTGAATTTACAAAACAACAGATATCGGTTCAATCTTTTGAGGTCTAGAATAGGTCTCCACCACCACCCCGATGACTTGGGAACTAGGAATAAGAGGGAGTAAAACCCCTGTCCCACTAGATCTTCCAGCACCTGCTGAATAGCTCTAATTTCCAGGAGGTACCATGAGGTTTCATTTACTCTTGTCTTTAGACATCGGACATCGAATGAAAAAGGTCGGGTGGGGGGGTATTGATGAACTCCAGAGCCAATCCATGTTGAATTGTATTTCTGACCCAAACATCTGAAGTAATGGATTCCCATTGATTGGCAAAAAGGGCCAATCTACCACCAATGGGAGGACCAGCAATGCACTTACTGATGGCATCGGACAGGATGACCCCCTCGAAAGGGCCATTTGGATGAAAAGGATCTACCTCAGGATACCCTATCCTGACTCCCCCTCTGTCTGGGGTTGAAGGATCCCTGAAACCTAGAAGAACCAGCACCCCAATCAGAACCTCAAAAGGAAGAATGACAGGCAATTGGGTTATAACGGACTTCTCCCCTCTGCTGGACGGCAGGCAAAATCTTCCTTTTGTCCTTAGTCTCAACAATAAGAGGAACCAATGCAGCACCAAACAGGGACACCCCCGGAAAGGGTGCAGATGCTTAAACGCCACTTGTGGTGGGCATCCGCCTGCCAATGTCGCAGCCAAAGCAGGCGACGTGCTGTTATGGCAGATGCCATAGACCTGGAAGCAAAACACATAGAATGTAAGGTGGCATCCGCCAAACATTGGATCGCTGCAATGATCTTGTTCAGGTCCTGATGGATTCTGGTATCCTTCGCAGGAAGCTTCTCTTGAAGCTGCTGAAGCCACAGGATAGTCGCCCTATTGAAAAAGGCTGATGATGCTGAGCGCGCAGCCCAAGCCGAACCCTGATGTGCTTGCTGTAGAGACTGTTCTGCTTGCCTATCCTCTGGGCGCAGACCTTCTTCTGGCTGACCGGGAATCAAAGAGGAGGATAACAAGGCGGAAATAGGTGCATCCACGGTTGGAACCTGCAGAATAGAAGATAATTCGGCACCAACATTAAAGAAACATTTATCTGCTGAAGAAGGCAGAGTAGATGAACCAGGAGAAGTCCACTGACACTTGACCACATCCACAAAAAGTCTGGGTGTCGGAACCGTCTCCAATATCTTGTCTGGTTCAGAAAAAAGGGGGTCCGAAGAACCCTTGGCAGATGAAACAGCAGTCTGAGCGGCTGGAAGTCTCAGTTGAGCTACGTTAGTGGCCTTGAAGAGTAAGAACTTAAATAGATTAGGAGGAAAAAGTCTTCTAACGGTCAGTTGTTCAGGAAACAAGCCTTCATCCTCTGACAGATCAGGATCTCCATGCTCCACTTCTTCCAGAAGAGAAGGATGACTGACTACTGAATGAGATGGTGAAACAGCATCCACTGTGATCGAGACTCTTCAACCTCAGGATCTTCTACAATAACTGAGGCAGCAGAGCGAATGGAAGGAGTCTGGCCCGAGAAATGAAAACCAACCAGCAAGGTCTGCTGAATGGTCCGAGCTATAATAGCTTGAATATTTGTTGGCAGGATCGACTGTTGATCTGTGCCTAGACTAGCTCCAGGGGTATCAATGGGGGGCACAGGTTGAGGGTCAACGGCCAAAACCTCTGCAGAAAACTCATTCACGTCCTGAACAACTGGCACGGGAACTCCTTCCCACAAGGCATAGTGGAAATAGCCATGGGAGAACCCTGCAGTGAAACTTGGCCAGATAACTCGGCCACAGTATGTTCCTGAGAAGGGGTCCCTGCATGGGTAATGGGAACCGGGTTGACCATAGTAGAAACCGGCAATGCAGGCATAGTTGCTGCAAATCTTCTTTAGAGCTTGGTCTTGCCGCTGTTCATCCCTAAGGGATGCTTTTGAAGGCGGCTTAGGCTGGAGGCAAAAGAGACTTTGGAATCATGATAGGACGAATGACCTCCTGGTGGAAGATGTCTTAGAGGGACCGCTACTTAAAGGACTGGGTTCCTCTCGTGGTGGAGAGTCAGATTTGTTGGTCTTTTTAGACTTAGCCAGGGCTTTTGGCATGATTATTAATATTCAAATGGAGAGGTAACAAACCTCTGGCAATCAAGGAATCCGGACTGCCTGAAAGGACAGATAAGGGACCCAATTCAGTTAACATAAGAAAATATGGCTGAATGTAAACAAGCTGCACCCCCAAAATGGCGCCCACCAGCTGTAAGATGGGAAACACCTTGCTTCCAATCAATCGCTCTCAGTAGCAAGAGATCGGGCTAAAAGCGAGCATGCTTCATTGAGAAATTATTGCTATGCCCTGTAACAAGCACCAGCCTTTTCACACACCCCAAAACGCCGCTCCAGAAGCAATAAACAGCCAAAGCTGAAATCCGCTTGCAGAGATCCCAAAGGAGTCCCAAAATGGCAGCCGCCACGTGTAAGCCAATGGGGGCGGGGGGAGTTCTGAAAAATCTCCTGCAGCCGTTTTAGGTAATTCCATGCAATAAGCTCTAGTCGGCTGTTTACAAAAGTTAAGAGATCGCTAAAGGGAGACAGAGGGCTGAGGCATAAGGCAGGTTGCCTAAATGGGAGCAAAAGGCTCCACCGTGATCGTAAATAAATCGGGCGGCTAGATCTAAGAAAAAAAATTGCCGCCCAGCAAGCCCTCAGCAAACGATAACACATTGCCCGAAATGGATCTGGGAGTGTGAAAACTCCACTCTCCAACTCTCCGCTGCCTTCGGGGGTGCTGAAAACCCCACTAAAAGGATCCCAGAATGCCTGCAATTCAACAAGATTGAAGCAGAAAATTATATTCATTTTGCAGACAGCAGAGAGAACCCCAGTCCCAGCCAAAGCCTAAGCTCCAAGCAGGGGACAGGGCTCCTAGTGCCAATAATAATAAAATATTTTTTTAACTCACAACCAGGATTCAAGATTAAACTCCCTGTAGTCCAAGAATGGGGAGAAAATGCATGACACGTGTGTCCAGGCTGAAGGACTGAGTCAAAAGCTGGATTCCTGGGTTGCAGGAGGTGGGACTTAACAGCTTCATCAGACTCAGTCCTCCAAATTGAACAGAAGAGTACAACCCATTCCTGGCTGCTGTCTCCACCAATACGGAAAACGTCTATGGAGATTCTCAGTTATCCAGGTCTTTGGGACTATCTCTGCAGTAGTTATCATATTAGAAACCTAATTCAGTTTACTGTGATAAGACATACGATTTGGTGAAGTTTAACAAGAATTTCATCAGTTGAAATATGAATTAAAAGTGTTTAACATTTGTTTAATCAATGTGTAATTCATTTTCCAGAGCTGTTATGCTTTACAATACTATCACCCAATCTCAAAAAAAATGACCTGACCATTTTTTTAAGTACTATACTTTAATGCTGTTTCATTGAAATAAATGAATTTAATGCTGTTTCATTCAAATTCCCACTGTTGCCTCTCTTTTCAACATTCAACTTCTGATCCATTTATTTACATAATTTTTGATCTCATTAGTTCTGAGTCATACAAGTCTATAAATAAGGTCTAGTGAATTTCTAAACTATTCACCATTGTGAAGTAAGAGTTTCAAAGAGTTTCAAAATATTCTATCTTTGCCTTATTAATAATTAAATCTTTACCAAGCAAATTTATTAATGTTCCTCTTTGTGAAATCTTGTCCAAAATCTTACAAAATCATTAATAAATAATATATTGAATATCCAAATTGAGGGGAAAAACCAGTCCAGTTTCTCCCATCATATTGTTATATATCCAAACAAAATAACAATATGACAGGACATAAAATTAATGATTTGGTAAGTTTTTGACATTTATAAACTTGGGATAAAGAATTTGGGGACTTTTCTGTAATGTTCAAGATAATGTAAATATTTATGCTTTCATGTTCTGGTCCTTTTTAAAAATATTGATTTACTACCTGATCTAGGCAGGAATATTAGACATGACAATCCCCTCCATTTAATACTAAAAAGCTTATGCCAGAAGAAAGAAATAATAATAATTTAAAATTACTTCGATATAACTGTTTCTTATCATTTAAAAACAGGATATTAGAAAATAAATGATGATCTCACATAATAAGAAAAAATAATGGTGTGCTGCTGCTTTCAGAGTCTTTGAGTGATTTTCTATTCAATACCATAGGATGATATACTAAAGATAAAAGAGAGAACTCATTTTTCCATTTCCAACTACTCATATGTTTGTACTTGAGTCACCAGAATGCCAAAGAGAGAGACCCAAGAAGAGGCTTGGAAAAAATAACAGCTTTTATTTGTACAAAGAAAAGCTGGGTAGACCATTCCACAACATAAAGACAAAGAGCATGCAGTGAAAGGCCACACCTTGGGAAGGTATGGCGTCATTTTATATCTTCAGAGACATCAGCTTAGTACCAAATTCTGGCCCCCTGGTCCAGGCCTTCCTTTGGCAGTGAAGCAAGGAATAGGGGCTGAGAGCTTAGCAACACAGGTATTTGCCCAATGTCACCCTGCCAGGCCATGACATACCCCGCACCAGGCACTGAGTTGTACACAAAAACAAGATAACAGAAGTTAGATCACTGGTAGACGCAAATGGCAGAAGAAATTCTAATTCTTACAGGAGCAAGGCAATTCTTACAGAAGCGAAATAGCAATAGTACCTATTCTACTATTATTATGTCCTTTCATTTTCTTCACACTGATAATAAGATACATTCTACTTACCAGCAGTCTGAATCTTATAGAGAATTCTGTGTTATAAGTAGCATTTTCATTATAGCAAATATGTTTTGATTCTCAACGTCCCATATTGTATCAGGCACTTACAGGTAAAACAGGATAAAACTGTTTTAACAAAAATGTAGTACAGATATTACTATTATTTAGCATTTAAATAATAGCCTGATGTATAGTCTGATTGGTTTCCCTAAAATTAGAGGAAGTAAATTCATAGTTATATGTTGTTAACTAGGAATCTTTAAAAAAAGACTGAATGCTTCATAGAAGCTGAATGCTTCTCACAGGGACATCAAAATACCGTTATCAGGGTCTTGGTAGCTCTAGACCCAAGGTTCCCCAAATTCTTCAACTTATCAACTTCTTAATGAAATTTGAGATCGTTCATCAATTCCCAAGTATTTATTATATGAAAATAATGTAAAACTAATACTATAGTATGACAAATAATAATTACGGTTATAATGGTAGTCCCATTGATGGTTGGGGTTCAATACTGACCACTTTGGAAAAGTTCACTGTAGATCAGGGTGTCAAATTCAAGGCCCAGGGGCTGGATCTGGCCTACCAGGAGCTTAGATCTGGCCTGTGGGGACACCCTGAAAACAGCAAAGGACTGGCCCATGATGCTTCTGCCAGTGAAAACGGAGCACAGGTCCAAGCTCTGTTTTCACTGGCAGAGGGTTGCAGGAAGCCGTCACAGATGAAAACGGAGCTCAGGAGCCTGTTTGTGCTGGCAGAGCAATCGGGCCACTACAGGTGCCCCGACACAAGTGATGTCAAGCTGGCCCCACCCACCCTGGCCCCTCAAGGTCAAACACAATCGTGATGTGGCCCTCAATGAAATTGAGTTTGACTCTCCTGCTGTAGATGGTAGTTTGGAGTCTGTTCCTAAAGATGCTTTGAAACAAGTCTGTCTACATGTCATATCCTGGAATCATCTGGCCTCTGCACATAGCTTGTGTGATCTTATTAAAAGATGAGACTGCCTTAATTAAAGCAATGAAAAGACAGGAACTACACTGCAATGTATCTTTTCAGAACTATTACAGAAGCACTCTTCTACCCTAATGTCTAGTTACGTACAGCATGAAAAGAAAATCTGAACTACATAACTCAGTAACCGAAACTGCAGGTCCAAAGTTAAGAAATACTGGAGCTTAGTTAAGCAGGTCCTCCTTTAATCTTCCATGAAGTACATTGAATATTATAAAAGAGACCCTGCCCATTTCTTTTTTGAACTACCTGATAGATCAAAAATTATGTTTTATTAGTATTCTATAAATGATGATGAGAAATTATGATTTACTTGATGTAAGACTTGAATTATTATTTTTTTTCTGGCAAATGTCTAGACAAGGATCTGCAATTTACTGGCAAGATTTTCAGAAGTTGTTTTGCCAATGCCTCATGGGTGAGAGATAGTGGCCCAAAGTCATCCAGCTGATTTCATGCCCAGGCTGGGATTAAAACTCAAGACTCCCCGTTTATGCCTTTAACCATCACTACACAAAACTGGCTCTGAATCCATACCATGCCCAAATCTAAATTTGCAAACAAGGGGGAAGGAAGCTGAGGTGCCAGAAGCATGAATTCAACCTCTAGCAGTTGCTAAAACTTGCGCTTTGAAAAAAAAAACACAGTAATATTATGACTTGATTTTTTCTGCTTTGTTGGGCAATGAAATGAGTCATGTGTATTTGCACTTTTTAAAACATGAGAACATGCAATTCTTTCTTACAAAAATCAGAATCAATCAGAATGGAGCTGGAAGGGACCTTGGAGAATAGAGCTGGAAGAGTTTTGTGTATAACTTGCAGATGAGAATCTTCCTTTCTCTGCTGGCTGTCAACTGCAATCTTCAATCAGAATAGAGCTGAAGGTCTTCTAGTCCAACCCCTTGCTCAAGCAGGAGACCCTATACCATTTCAAATGGGTGGCTGTCTACCCTTTTCTTAAACATTTCCAGTAATGAAGTACCTACAACTTCTGAAGGCAAGCTGTTCCATTGGTTAATTATCCTTACCTTTAGGAAGTTTCTCCTTAATTCCAGGTTGCTTCTCTCCTTGGTTAATTTCCATCCATTATTTCAGCGTTGACCCCCTCTTCTTTGTGGCAGCCCCTCAAATACTGAAATACGGTTATCATGTCACTCCTAAGGAAAGTTTCTTATATAATTTTGATTTTATTTTTAAACGATTCTGATTACAGTTACCTATCATGCTAAAAACAGGGTGTCAAACGCAAGGCTAACAGGCCAGATCCAGCCCGCAATATGCCCAGATCTGGCCTGTGGGGATACCCTGGGGACAGCGAATGCCTCAATGCGGCCCCCAATGCCTCAGGCTCCAGCCCAGGCCGGCCAGGCTGGCCTTACATCCACGGGCCCATCCTAGAGCCAGCAAGGGCCAGCCCCCACACCCTGGGCAGTGCGCACAGGAGGCAGTGAGTATTCATGGGGCATTGCGGCTCTGGGGACTGTCTTGCCCTGCAGGCTGACTGTGTTCTGAGCACTTCCCTTTCAACCAGGATGTGGGCACTCATCGCCTCCTGTGCGCACACCCAGGGGGCGGGGCCCAGGCATTGGGGCAGTCTCTCACTGGCTCCAGGTGACTTTGGGGGTCGGATCTAAGGCTGACCATGTTCCAGCCACAACTAATTGTAGTTCAGCACCTGCTCCAATGCCTCCATGCCCTGCTCGCTGGCCTGGCCTTGCAGCCCCCTTTCACTGGGACCACCCTGCCCCACGTGGGAAAGCTACAGCTGGGCGGAAGCAAAAGTGCCCTTTTGGCATCTAAAGTTGGTCTAGGCCTGGAGGCAATGAAGAGGAGGGTGGACCAAAAAAGAAGCCGCTGCTCTGCAGGGTTTTTCTTTTAAAGCTGCCAGAGGCTCTGGGCAGAGGCTTTCCATTTTGACTCCTCCCCCTGTTGTTGCCTCTGCATGTCTCTCAGCTCACCTCTCCCAGACCTATATATGCGTTTGTGTGTGTGTGTGTGTGTGTGCACGGGGGGGGGGAATCTCCCCTTGCAGCCCTGCGCTATGACATTGGCGAGGAAAAGAACAGGAGAGATAAGAGAAGCTGGAATGGGAGCTTCTTGCAGCCTTCCATGGGGCTGGGGCGGGAGCTGGGGGCAGGGTGCAATGCAATTGGCAGGTTGGGGTGTGTGTGCAGTCCACAGTACCTTGAGCACACACCATTGAAGTGGTAATAGATGAGAAAAAGAAACAAGCACTCCCAAAAAATTTTTCACTAGTTTTCAGCCTGCCATCTCAGAAGGTCTCCCTTGGGGGAGGGGCTGCAAGGGGTGAGCTGAAAGCCACATACACATGAACAAACGTGCGCGGGTCTGGGAGAGGTGAGCTGAGCTGAGAGCCACGCAGAGGCCCATCAGCCTCTGTCCATCGCTATCTGCCTCTTGCCAGCTCTGCCCAGAGACTGTCAGCTTTAAGAAGGAAGGAAGGAAGGAAGGAAGGAAGGAAGGAAGGAAGGAAGGAAGGAAGGAAGGAAGGAAGGAAGGAAGGAAGGAAGGAAGGAAGATAGATTATAATGAGAGAGGGAGGGTCTGAAGGAAGTCCTGCCTTAGCACTTGGCCACCAACAGCCCTGCTGTCCTTTCACCATCCCCTGGCCAAAGAGCAGTAAGTAAGAGCATAGCAGTAAGTAGCTTCAAGGAGGAGGTAAGCGCAGCAAGGTGCCCCCTTGGGGAAGTGGGGCTGGGCCATGGGCTCCCAGTGCCCTGGGCTCCCAGGGCCAATACTCTGCTGCCCAGAGGATTGAAGGCATCAAGGATTACAATTCAGTATCCTCTTTTTTTTATAACTGACATGATCTAAAGGAAATAAAGGAAGTATTACATCATGGGAAGTAAGGATATTTAAAAAAGGAAAAGAAATGAAAAAAGGAAAGGTGACACCCACAAATATGCAATCAGTCCCCTTAAGGTATAGTGGCAGGTGAAAAAAAGTACAAGATTTCAACTATGCAGAAATGGCTGCCATCTTTTTGTTTTACCTCTCTTTACATTGGCCTGGTGAGCTTATAGTTGTTTATAGCAGGGGTCCCCAACCAGGGGTGAAATCCAGCAGGTTCTGGAGAACTGGCAGCAGAAATTTTAAGCAGTTTGGAGAACCGGCAGCAGAAATTTTGAGTAGTTCAGAAAACTGAAAAATCTGGGCCCATCGCATGCTGCCTGGCCCCAGAATGGGGCGGGAATGGAGATTTTGCAATACCCTTCCCTCAGGAGTGGGGAGAAAATGGGGATTTAGCAGTATCCTTCCTCTGGAGTGGGGTGAGAATGGAGATTTTGCAGTATCCTTCCCCTGCCATGCCCACCAAGCCACACCATGCCCACCAAGCCACGCCCACAGGACCAGTAGTAAAAAAAATTGGATTTCACCATTGCCTCCAACCCCAGTCTGCAGACCACTACCAGTCTGTGGCCTATTAGTAATTGGGCCATGCAAGTGAGTCAAGCTTCATCTGTGCATTCACAGGATCTAGGTAGCACATGAAACCATGCCTCCCCTGGTCCGTGGAAAATTATTTTTCAATGGAACCAGTCCCTGGTGCCCAAAAGGTTGGGGGCACTGGTTTATAGCATCCATAATCCAAATTGCAGAGCCAAACTGTAGATGGTCTTTTTTTTATAATTTATGGGAAACATTCAAAATACTTTCGTTCTAAAATTCCTTTCCTAATACATTCCTAACAGCAAAAACAAGTGGAACCATGAAGGTCTGTCATCTTTTTATATTAGTCATTTCATGTGCTCAGCAATAATGACCTTTCTCCCTCAATATATTAAGAACTAGTACTTTCACTACTGAAAACACAGACTTAGAATGTAAGCAGATTATAGCATGCTGCTGATTACATATCTCAAAATTACATTATATTTCAAGCTTATTGCTTCAGGTCAGCAATCTAGCCCATGGAAATTTTATCACACTAATACTGAAAGGTAAGTTTGGTGAAAAGCAGCAATTAATCCAATAAAACTTGTGGCAGGCTTAAAATATACCAAATTACCTTTGAACATTGTTAAAGCCACATTTAAATGCAATGTTTGCAATGCTTCTCAAAGATTTCTGGGGCATTTTCTAACACTCCCTTCTTCTTAACTGGAGGAGGTAGGGTTCCTGTTGGTGTCCTCTCTCAAACATGAGTCAGCTAGACCAGGGTTTTCAAAATAATGCTTCATAGAATCCTGCAAACCTTGATAAAGTTCCATGAAAGACTTGGGGGCGGGGGGAAGGGGTGAGACGGCACAAATGCAGCCAAGGCCACCATAGAATTTTTCCTAAGGTTTGTTGGAGTTAAGCATCACCAGAGAACCAGACAAATTTTAAGATGGCTCCATTTCTGTGGTTAATGTTCATTCTCTTTTGTGCCTAATAGGTTTTTAATACTTTAATAATGACTGTTTTTATATATTTAATGTTTTAATTGATTGTTGTATATCGCCCAGAATTACTTTTTTGTGAACTGGGTGGCCATATCAATTTGATAAAGGATAGTAATACTTTGATAAATATAATTTTGAGATTCAGAGTTTCCAAGAACACATTCTATGATTTGAAAAGGTCAATGTTTAAGAGAGTCAAGTGGCGCAAAGGAAGCAGTTCCTTTTCCATATGCTGTGTTCAAAGCATGACAAAACAAAGCATATGAAATTAAAAAATTTAAAATGATATTGGGGATGCTCGACTGCCATTTCAGGAAGAGGAGGAGAGAGGAGTAGAAGGAGGGAAGAAAGTAGGTAGGAAAGTATAGACAAGGAGGAGGGGAATAAGAGGGTTAGATAGGGTGGAAGAAGGGAGGAGTGGAGAAGGAGGAGAGGAAGTAGTAAAGTGAAGGAGATGAAGGATGGGAAAGTAGTAGAGGGTAGAGAGGGAGATTGTGTAGTAAGGAAGTGGCAGTCGGGCAGGCCTGAATCAGTAATAAATAAAAATTAATGATTAATGATGGATAATAATTTGTACATAAATATGATGTTGAAAAATGGAAATAAAAAATTATTTAAAAAAAACAAAAAAAAACAAAGCATTTCTTAGAAGCTTTGCAACCATACAGAAAGCGACTATTTGTGTTGAACCAAAAGTCTTGGGATTAAACGTGATCTATAGAACAAAATTTCAGAATTAGATTAATTAGTTTTTACAGGCATGGTTACTTCAGCTACTTTTTCAGACAGCAGTAGGATCCAATGTATATTCATCGGCATTGTACATAACAATTATAACCTCCTGGGAACTTGGTTTTTATGTCCACATTCAATAACCATGATAATTCTAGTTCACAGGTTACAATTAAACTCATTTAAAATCCTGATTGACTTTTATGTTATATCTACATAACAGATGGAAAGTATGCATTTTTGAACTATAGGAATAGTACAGAATTTGTAAAATGGAATCAGCAGCAAATTCCAATAAACAGTAACCAGAACATAGGAAAGGTGTGGGTCGCAAGTAGTTCAGTAACAAAATGTAATATAAATTGCTGGTGGAGGATAAAATTCTTGGCTAAACCTCTATCATTGACTAGATTAATACATAGTACTGAACCATTGCTTGTTTTAACTGTGTTGTATTAAAAACTATAACTGATTAAGTTTACGCAACATGCAAACATGCAATATCTTAAGCATACTTTGACTTTGTACAATGTCTGAATTCTAAGACTTCCTGTAGATGAAGTCATTTCAGACCAGTCTTCCTCAAACTGGTGCTCTCCAAAAATGCTAATGTAACATGCGTTATTTCTGGCTGTGTAATCCAATAATCTGGAGGTCATTACATTTGAGAAGTTTACTGTACATGTACAGTAGGCCAAGGAGAAACCTCTATGATTCTAATGGGTCACAGAGATGTGATTTAATGTACACCTTCAATTATGAAGAAAAATTATAGCATTACCGGGATATATAAAACTGTAGAATTGCTAGAACATCACTGAAGAGGGAAATTTTATTCAAGAAATAAATTGACTGGAGGCTCCAGTGACATCACCGCTCCTGCTGGGTGCTCTAACAGGGCACTCCGCGTTAGAAGATTGTAAAAGTCAGTGAAACAGTATAAATCACTGTTCACTGACCTTAGCATACCCTTTAGGCATAAGAGGGTTATGCAGAGTTGTGGGGGAGTGGTAGATCTGGACAGGGGGTTTGCTCTTAAGAGCGAATTTTCCTGGATTTATGATCCCACCGAACTTCACTATCTCCAACTTCAAACGCGCTCCTGTTTTTTTTCAGGAAAAAAGTAGGGGTCATTTCTGCTCAAAAGGACTTATTAAATTGATTGATTTCTAAGCAGACGGGAATTTCACAAGCGTTCGATCATTGAAGTAGAATCAACACGGCAAGTATACCGACTCCCTTTTTGAAACTTGAAACCTCTTTGTCTCTGATTAATTGACTTTTAAAATGGCGTCTGAAAGCGAAAGTGAATTTTTTTAGTACAACAAAGTAGCGTTATTTGTGGATTCTTACAAACGGAGTTCTCTTATACTGAAAGGAGTAAAGGAAAGTTGTTAAGTTTAAATTCCTGATTCTTTTGAAGACAGAATGGCAGCTAAACCTTTAAAGCCTTCTGGAAGAAGGGGATCTGAACCAAGTCTTGAGGATATATTGAAAGTACAATTAAAACTTTCTGAAGATAGGCAAAAAGAGATGATGGAGAATTTTAATGCAAAAATAAGAGAAGATATTCTCATGGCTGTTCAAGGATTGAGTACAAAAATTGAGGGATTGGAAGAAGAAATGCAACAGATCTCTCAGTCAAATAAGCATTTAGAAGACAAAATGAAAGGTGTTCAGAAAAAGTGGATCAAAATGAAGATCAGGTTGTGATATTACAATATAAACTTATGGAAGGAGCTCTTAGAATCGTGGTATGCAAGAACAGCAAGGAAGACTTAAGAAAATTATATCAGAAGCATTGGCTGAATTTATTGAAGTGGACCCCAAGAGGTAGCTTACCAAATTGATAAAATATATAGAGTTAACTCCTGGATTGCAAGACAGAGAAAGCTTCCTCGGGACATTGTGGTTTATTTTGTGAAAAGGACTATGAGAAATCAGATTCTGCAAGTTTCATATCAGACAACTTTAAAAATTGGAGAACAGGAGTTGAAGGTGTTGAAAGAGATTCCTTCAAAGATGTTAAGAGATAGGAAGGAATTTGTTTTTTTTACACAAGAACTTAAAAAACATCAGATTCAATTCAGATGGGAGGTGCCAGTTGGACTGACAGTATTCTATCAAGGAAGGAGATATAGAATTGACACTGTTTTAAAGGCAAAGGATTTTCTTTCTACAGTTTTGAAAGTCGAAATAGAAGTGATAGAAAAACTTCAAGAGATTCAAGAAGGCGTGGTGATCCAAGAGCCTTCATTGCTGCCAGCATCAGAGGAACCACAAGAGCAAAGGGTGACAAGAGGAGCTCTTAAGCGTAAAGAAGAGCAACACTCTCAAAGTAAAAGTCAGGACCCCAGTATGGAAGCTGTGGAGGAGCTAGACGGAAGATACCGGAGGAGGATCTTCCGTTGTTTGCTCAAACCCTCAGGAGGCCAGTAATGGCAAATAGAATTTTGTCATGGAATGTTAATGGCTTGAATTCAGCTCAGAAAAGAAGGAAAATATTTCACTACTTGAAACAATTTAAAAATGATGTGATTTGTTTGCAAGAGACACATATAAAATTATTAGACCAAAAATACTTAATTAATTCAAAATTGGTAAACATTTTGTTGCATCAGCTTTGGAAAAGAAGCATGGAATTGTTGTATATATCAGGAAGGATATACCAGCTAAGTTAATTGAGGCAGATATTCAAGGAAGATTTATTGCTATTGAACTGGTGATAGATGCAAAAGACTTTGTTGATAGGTATTTATGCACCTAATCAGCAACAAGAAAAGTTTTATAAAATGTTACATGAGAGGTTGACCTCTGGGATTATAGTTCGTTTATTTTATTAGGAGACTGGAATGGAGTAATTGATACAAGAAGTGATAAGAGAACCTCTTCCAAGAAGATACCTATACATGCAAAACTGCCAAAATCCTTTTTTGAAATGATGGAAGACTTTGAGTTTAGAGATATATGGAGGTTACGGAATCCAGATGAGAGAGATGTTACTTTTTTCCGATAGGCATCAATCTTTCTCACGTATTGATTTTATTTTAATTTCTAATGACTTGCTTTCTAGGGTGAAGAAAATGAAGATATTTCGAGGTGTTTAACTGACCATAGCCCAGTATGGATGGAATTATTACAAGGGAAAAAAGGTGGTAGAACATGGAGGTTGAATGAAAATCTGTTTAGATATGAGGATAATGTAAATCATTGTAAGAAACAGTTGAAAGAATTTTTTGATTTTAATATGCACAAAGGGACACCTATAGGAACTGTGTGGGAGGCGAGTAAAGCTTTTATTAGAGGTATATTGATATACTTGGACAATAGGCAGAGGAATAATAAACAAAGGCAGCGTAGGTACTTGGAAGAAGAAATTCAAAAGAAGCAACAGTTATTAATTCAAAACCCACAAGATCACAAACTTAAAGAGGCTATAAAAATATTACAGAGTCAATTTAATATGTTAATGGCAGACCAGGTGGCAACGAATATACAATATGCTAAACATAATACCTTTTGTAATGCAAATAAACCTGGGAGATGGTTGGCATATAACTTAAGGAAAAAACAGAAAGCACGTGTCATACAAAAAATAGAATATAAAGGTAAAGAGATATATCAACAGGATAAAATTAAAAAGGCATTCTCAGAATTTTACACTGCTCTATATGCAAAAGACAAAATATTGAATAGGGACATTTATGATTATTTGAAAGATTATAAGGTTAATATTCTAACATTAGAACAGAGGGAGGAGCTGAATCGGCCGATAGCTACTGGAGAAATAGTGGAGGCAATTAAACAATTAAAAATGGGGAAAACCCCTGGTACAGATGGTCTTACAGCAAGTTATTATAAAAAATTACAGGATGAAATATTAGGCCCACTTAAAGAATTATTTAATCAGATACAACTAGGAGTGGGAATACCCCCGTCATGGAAAACATCTTTTATTTCACTGATACCAAAAGAGGAGCAAGATTGCCCTAAACCCGGTAACTACAGGCCGATTTCACTTTTAAATAATGATTATAAGATTTTTGTAAAAATAATAGCAAATAGATTAATGTTAGTTTTACAACAAAGAATTCATACTGATCAATCTGGTTTTATAAAAGGGAGGCAGATGAGGAATAATGTTAGACAGATTATTAATATATTGGAATATTTGGAAAAGAAGAATACTTCAGCAGCACTTATTTTTTTGGATGCAGAGAAAGCCTTTGATCGATTGCATTGGGATTTTTTATTTAAATTAATAGAGAAAATGCAATTTGGAGATTGTTTTGTTAGAATAATTAAAGCGATTTATGGAGAGCAAACAGCTCAGATTATAATAAATGGTAGTTTGACAGAAGTTATTAAGATTGCAAAAGGAACGAGACAGGGATGTCCCTTATCACCACTATTGTTTGTTTTGACTCTGGAACCATTATTAGATAAAATACGAGAATTAACGAAAATAGAGGGAATTAAGATTAGACAATATGAGTACAAAGTTAGAGCTTTTGCAGATGATGTAGTGGTTACTTAACAAATCCTATAAATTCAAGTAGATTTTTGTTGGAAGTAATTGATAAATATGGAAAGGTATCAGGATTTAAAATAAATCAGAATAAAACAAAAGTGATAATCAAAAATATGTCTATACAACAGAAACAAAAACTAGAGGAAATGACAGGATTTGAGGTGGTAAAAAAGGTTAAATACTTAGGGGTTTATATTAGCTCATCGAACAAGAAACTTTATAAGAATAATTATGACTTGCTATGGCAAAAAGTTCAGAATGATATGAGTGTCTGGAAAAAATTGCAGTTGTCGCTATTGGGAAGGATTGGCTATTAAAATGAATGTGTTACCTAGATTTTTGTTTCTGTTCCAGATGATACCAATAAT
Source organism: Ahaetulla prasina (assembly GCF_028640845.1). Classification (NCBI taxonomy): domain Eukaryota; kingdom Metazoa; phylum Chordata; class Lepidosauria; order Squamata; family Colubridae; genus Ahaetulla; species Ahaetulla prasina. The sequence goes on from NC_080545.1 coordinate 42,384,210, forward strand.
TAAAAAGATAAAAATTTGGAAGATTGGCAGATTGGGATTAATAAATTTATATGGCAGGGTAAAAAGGCGAGGTTAAAATGAAAATAATACAGGACTCACGGGAAAGAGGTGGCTTAAAATGCCTAATTTTAAACTATATTATGAAGCAGTAGCCCTTTCAGTAATAAGTGACTGGTTTAATTTAACGGAGGAAAGAATTTTGAATATAGAAGGTTATGACTTGTTATATGGATGTCATGCGATTTATTTTATGAAAAAAGTGGATAGGGCTTTTAAGAATCATGTGTTGAGAAGTGCTCTTTTGGTCTGGAAAAATATTCTTATAAATTAGATTACAAGATTCCTATATGGGTGAGCCCCAGACATGCAATAGAGAATATAAATATAGAACAGAAACAGGAAATGATTACTTATAAAGAACTTTTGTATGCTGAAGGTGGTAGATTGCAATTAAAATCATTACAGGTATTAAATGAAGAAGGGAGGAATTATACTTGGTTTCAATATGGGCAAATAAGTGCTAGATGGAAAGAAGATCAAAAATTGGTATAATGCAAAGGAGGAAAATTTAATAAAGCAAATTAGAAATCAGACCCAGGAGCATATAAAGAGATTGTATAATGTGTTGCTTGAAATAGATTCGGAAAAGGATTTGGTAAAGGACTGTATGATAAAATGGGCACAGAATATTCAGGAACCAGTAATGTTGGAAACATGGAGAAAATCTGGGTTAGAAATGTTAAGTTTACACAAGCACAGAATTTAAGGAAAATTTTTATAAGATGTTTTATAGATGGCACTTAGATCCCAAAAAATTATCATGTATGTATCCTAATATCCAAGCGAAATGTTGGAGGTGTGATTGTGATGATGCTACATATTTTCATATTTGGTGGACTTGCAAGAAAATTAAGGTCTTTTGGATAAGAATTTGGTGGATTATTCAAAATGTACTGAAGAAGAAGATAAAGTTCCTGCCACAATTTTTCCTTTTGGGAATTATAACGGATTGTACAGGGATTGAGACTAAACTGATTCTGAATTTAATAACAGCAGCAAGACTGTTGATTGGACAATACTGGAAGAGAGAAGAGGGACCTACAATAGAAGAATGGATTGAAAGTTATTAATTTGGCTGAGATGGCTAAAATCTCAGCTTTTTAAAAGACAATACGCAGGAAAGATATTTAATTGAATGGAAAAAATGGATTGATTATCTACAAAACAGATATCAGATTAAGAAATATCAGATTGCCTTTGAATAATTAGGAAGTTATTTTATGTAATGGGGAGGGTGTTGGGAGACGAAAAGCTTTGGATGAGGTCAATTGGATTGGAAGGGAAAATTTTATTCTATGTTTGGTTTATGTATAACAATACCTTGTGATTGACCCGGGAAGCCCGGGGGGGGGGGAGAGGGGGTTTTCTGGGAGGGAGGGGGGAAAAAAGGGGGGAAAATGTTTGTTTTTTTAAAACTTTTTCAATAATAAAAAAAAAGAAATAAATTGACTGCTGTATTTTTGTTATACTATCTCTCTCTCCATTTGATGCTATCTAATTTGCACATTAATTTCGCATTCCACTTCAGCTATAATTTAGTTTTAATAGCAGTCCCATTTTGTCTTTACCTCACTTTTTCTGATTTTTTTTTTATCATCTTGCCTGAAGAAAACAATTTGGATACTAAAAAGCTTGCAAACTGTGCTATGAAAAAATATGAATTTTTGACTGTATGGTTATTTTTTTAATAAATTATTTTTATATTTTCCAAATTGTAGCCCATGGGCAATGCATTTAGGGAAGTTAGAAGAGGAATAAGAATAAAAACTCATCAGAATGTTTAAAAGACATTAATCCATAGTAATTAATTGAATAAATATGTTATTTATCCATTAATAAATCAGCAAAAGACAGAAACTAAGAAGAGAGTTTTATGGAGAAATTATTAAGGGAACTATTTCAATTTATCTATTAGCAGCAGATTCAACTCTCTTTGACCAAAGCCTACAAAAGGCAAAGCAGATCTTGTTTGTAAACACATTTGCCTATCTTCATTTGAATAATAAGAATAAGATGCTCGGACATTATGAAACACCTTAATTTAATTACCAGCAATTACAAGAAAAGGTACAAAAAGCTTATTAGCGCTGGAAGTTATTTCACAAGTATGTGGTTTTAGCCAGCCGGCAATTTAAAAACTCAGAAGAAGCATGCAGTTATCCAACATATAACATGCTATCCTAAACCACAAGCCAAATCACTAGCTGATATTTACAAGAACTTATGAATCATATTTTAAGTAGGTAAGAACGGATGTGCTGGTTTAAAATGGTTTCAGACACACCCACACACCCACACTCACACCCCATGCTTGTCCATTCATCTCTGTAACTACTTAATGCTGGTAGATGAGAATTAGAAAACCACAATCCTGCAGTTCTGGCTTGTTTAGACATTACCATAATCTGTAAACACCAGAGTGATTTGAGAGGCTTAAATAAAAAAGTAATTCTCTTTCCTACTGCTTTCCTTTATTAGAGGTTGCTTTAAACATCGAAGAATGGATATAATTAATAACTAAATGTATTATTGGTCTTTAATGCATGAACATTCATGTTTGCAATAGGCTAACACCCAACAACTTTTTGCCATTGTTTTCTCCAACAGTCCCCAAGTTTCCTGAGGCAAAGATGGTTGAATATATATATATATATAAATAAATAAATATATAAATTTAGATTCTAAATCCTACATGCGCCTACCAGAAACTTACAGCCATTGTCAGCTTAGGACTTGCTTCCAAATAGAAATGTATAGAAATGAACTTTTAGTGTTGAATCAAAATGAAATAAGGCTAAATTAATAGCTATAAAACATGTTATTGACAGACTTATTTTATTGCTACGCAAATAAATTGACTTATTCTGTTAAGAGAAAAACAGAGATTATATTGAGTAAACGGCTGGAAACTTATCTTGTTAAATAAATGGTTTCCTGGTGTACTGCAGCTCTGGAAAAGCTTAGAAAACACAGAGTTGCCTACATATTCTGAATGAGCTTTCTAATTCTCAGATTCACTGTCATGCCCCAGGTAACATTCACACTTGAAATGCAGATTCATTTTTTGGTGGAAATTTGGACATAATGATAGGTTTCTTTATGAGTCACAAGTTACCATTACTGATGTACAGAATCTCATTTGGAATCTGGGTGTTCCCTTAAAATAAGAACAGATATGAAAACAGCTAAATTTTCTGGTAGTTTGAAGTAGTCCTTATCATATAAGTAAGATGAGGCTGATTTTGAAAGAATTTGAGGGTTATGGGGTTATTTTTTAACAGTGATACATTAAAATTTACCATCTTTCACCTCTTTCTAATTAAAAAATGACAGGAAAATATAATTGTTTTCAGCAAACATGGTTATATGGGAATTTGTGCCCTGACAAAGTACAGCCTTCACAAGTTGCTCTTTAAGTCAAATAAATCAAAGACAAACAAGTGTATTCTGCAATTCTGTTTTTGAGGTATACTGCCTGATTAAGATGATCTAAGCTGAAACCACAAAACTCAATCTATAATGGTTTCAGAATTTCTTACTTTCAGTCTGTGTCATAACAACACCCCACTAGGTGTCAATCTCCCCTGATCTTGGCTGATCTCAAAATCAAAACGGGTCAAGTCTGATTAGTGTTTACTTGGAATAAAACCAAGCTAGATTTTGAAGTTTTAAGAAAATATAAATAACCCAACAATGAAATAGTAAACCTCATCTATACTGTTGCTAAGAAAAATATGAATATATCCATGAGGTTGATAACAGTTGAGCTTAGCCTGTAAAAGACTCCTTAAATTCACTCAAATGCCGTCGAAAGGCACAGCTATCTATTGGATAATCCATTGGATTATCTACTAAATAGATAACTTAGTTTATTTTTTCTTTTGATATTGATCACTATGGTATTGATTTCATGGAGTGTCTTCCTTGATTTCTGCACATTTCCAAAATGTGGCACAAGAGCAAATCTCTCCCCCCCCCCTCTGCTTTTATATTAAGCATACAGGCAGGGATGAAAAAGAATTCCATTTAGGAGTAAACAATTGCGCAATACCAAGAATGCTTAAGTACACACAAAGAACACAATTAACTTATATTCAGATATGAAAACATGTTTTTAGCAGTACAGAATGTAAAAAACAGGATGCTTATAAAAAGCCAGCATTTAGCACATGCAGTACTTTATATGTAAAATTATAGAGACAAACAGATACAATTCTAAATATAAAGGGCTGATCAAAAATTATTTTTACAATATTACAGCCCTTCGCTTCAGGATGGCAAACATCTATCAGGAATTCAAAACTCTGTGTTGAAAGCCAGACCTCCAAATATTGTTTTCTAAGGTGCTCGGGAAAACATACAAAGTTGTAGTCCATTTTAAAGTGAGATGTGTGCTCTCATGACTAAATGGCATAACCTCTAAATGTAACTGACTTGTAACTGTACATAGAGAACTTCTATTTCAAGGCAATTGTTTTTTCTGAAATGGATATATTATGACAAAAAAATCTGGAATTGCCTGGAATAGGTAGCTGATCTATTGCTAATTATTTCTGCTCAATTTAAATGTGATTACATTGACTGGGCTACCATATGCAGAACCCCTAAGCATAATCTTTGAAAAATCTTTCAGGACCCCAGCTCCCTTCCCAATCTATGATCACTAGCCACGGTCATCCCTATCTTCAAAAAGGGAGACCCCAGACCAATCTCTTTATGCTGCGTCACCTGCAAAGTCATGGAATCAATCATCAACCAATCCATTACCCTCCGCCTAGAAACAAACAATTTACTCTCCAATAAACAATTTGGTTTCAGAAAAAAATGATCCTGTAATCTTCAACTTCTACACTGCAAAAACATATGGACGACAAATCTTGATCAGGGCAAAGCAATAGATACAATTTACATAGACTTCTGTAAAACTTTGATTCAGCGGTACAGGACAAACTACTTCTAAAACTAAAATCCTACGGCATCTCCGGACCCCTCCATAATCGGATAACTGCGTTCCTGTCAAACAGGCAACAAGTGGTCCAAATAGGCAGCGCCCTATCAAATCTTGCACCTGTTAATAGGGGTGTCCCCCAAGGCAGCGTTCTAGGACCAACACTCTTCATATTATACATAAATGACCTTTGTGATCATATTATAAATAACTGTGTTCTCTTCACTGACAATGTTAAACTATTTAATACTACCAACAATGCTGTTACCCTTCAAAAAGACCTTGACTTTGTGTCGGAATGGTAAAAAAATTGGCAACTCCAAATCTCAACCAACAAACGCTCTGTCTTAAACATTGGCAAAAAGAATCAGAACACAAAATACAAGCTAGGTGGACATCACCTTGTAGATGACCCTCACTCTGTCAAGGACCTTGGAGTATTCATATCAAATGATCTAAGTGCCAAAGCCCACTGTAACAACATCATCAAAAAGGCATTAAGAGTTGTAAACCTAATCTTGCATAGCTTCTTCTCTGGTAAGATTACACTACTAACCAGAGCATACAACACATTGCTAGACCAATTCTTGAATACAGCTCATCTGTCTGGAACCCACACTGCATATCGGACATTAATACAATTGAGTGCATCCAGAAATATTTCACAAGAAGAGTCCTCCACTCCTCTGCTCGCAACAAAATACCTTATGCCACCAGACTTCAAATTCTGGGTTTAGAAAATTTAGAACTACGCTGCCTTCGGTATGACCTGAGCATAGCTCATAAAATCATCTGCTACAATGTCCTTTCTGTCAATGACTACTTCAGCTTCAACCACAACAATACACGAGCACACAATAGATTTAAACTTAAAATGAACCGCTCCAATCTCGACTGAAGAAAATATGACTTCAGTAACAGAGTTGTAAATACCTGGAATGCACTACCAGACTCCGTGGTCTCATCCCAAAATCTCCAAAACTTTAACCTAAGACTGTCTACTGCTGACCTTACCCCATTCCTAAGAGGTTTGTAAGGGGCATGCTTAAGAGCACCTGTGTGGCTACCGTCCCTGTCCTAATGTTCCCTTTAGTTGTATTCATTTTATGTATTCAATTCATGCTTATACTTATATATATTATTTAATATGTATTTGACAAAATAAATAAATAAAAATAAATGAATAAATAAATAAATATGCGGAATGGCTTTCAAAGAAGACACTCAAGAGAAGACAATCTTGGATACATTTTACACTGGAATTAACAGGGTTGAAAAACAGAAAGCCTGATTATATGTGGCTTATATTATTATTTTGTTGTCATTGACAGATTGCATTGACTTCTGGTGAGTAGTCACAGTGAATTAAGCATTTCTGAAGGAGTGACCCTGATTGGATGCCAGATGGCCATTAAAAATCAATCCAGATAAAAGAGAAATCTTGAGAGCGTCCTTGTGAACTCTGGAAAGCTGCTTCTCATGAGTAAACTGTAGGAACTGAAGTTTTTGCAGTTGGCTTATGAGCCCATGATTTGTAGTTGAGGGAGATTAAGCTCATAGTTGCAATCTATTTATTATGTGGAAATAACATTCTGCCAAACCTCATCTTAATCACTTTTGGAAATTGCTTAATTATTAGAAACCTTTGTAATGTAAGCTTTAAAGCAGCAGGTGTGTTTCCTTCAATTCCTAATGAAAGAAGTTTTAAATGCAAATTTATGGATTTATTTTCAAAATATTTTATTTGGAAAAAATAAGAAAGGCGTGGTTAAAAAATTGGTTCTGGAAAGTTTCAAATGAAGTTACTGTGTAGATCGGCTCGAAATAAGATTTTAAAGTTAATTATAAGAATTCTTCCTATTGGAAAATGTTTTGAATTCCTAAAAAAAAACCATGAAGAATTTGAAGGGTGCACACTAGAGGAAATCAGAAGGAAATAAGATTACAATTAAAGGAGAACATTTACACTTAACTTTCTAACAGAGAATAGGGCAAAATACTTTAACATCAGAGATATGTAAGGATATATGAGAAAAATGGATCTAGATTGTGGTTAAAAGATTTTATGGAAGAGGAATGGGATTTACCAGACAAGACACTCATTTGAATGTGGATTTAAAAATAACAAGCTCTAAGAATAATATGGAAAATAAATATTTCTGCTTTCTTAACTGTCAATCATTCCAGAAAAGGCTGGTAAAAACTAGAACCGTAGATAATATTAATTTTACTTTTTTTATTATCTTACAAGAAAAAATTGTTAGAAGAAAAAGGGATAAAAAAGAGAAACTAATACATTTCTGGCATTCAAAATTATTTATCAATGACACAGATTTGAGTTTAGGGTAAACATCTAGAAAATCCCATGAATCTGATTGCTTTTATCATCATAAAAGATTGATACTAAAGTATGAGATTTAAATTATTTCTTTCCTCTAGGCCAGAAGTCTTTGTACCTTTTTAATTTAAGTTAACCAAACTGGTCATAATTATTCTTAATTAATGTATACATTGCATTTAAATGTATGGGTTTTATGAGGTATCTGATAACTTATCATTGTTTTTAATCCTTTTTAAAGCATTTTTCAGTCTAATGAAAGATCCAGAAAAAACAAAAATAATGTTTATTTCAGTTAGTACTGTCAAATTCAATGGTTTGCAGTTCTTATTAGTAGAAAAAGAAAAACAATTGCTTCATTCATTCCAAAATGCAAAATATCTACTAGCCTTGGATAAAAATGAATGAAAATGTATTATTGTTTTTTGTGTGTGTGTGTTAATATTTACGTAAAGGGCAGGTGGTTAACCTGTACAGTTAGGAATTTGCTGAAGAATGCTAGTCTTACTTACTCAGCATAGGAAGCATTTCATGTCTACCAAAAATCTAGGCTGCAATTGAGCATATTTCATTAAAAGTAAATCTATTACTTTCATATTCAGAAGTTCATTGGAAACTTGCATTGATAATTTATTGATGTACCCAGCAGATTCAATTAATCAAATTTACTAAAGCAAACACACCAGCATTTTAATTGGCTCAACATATTCTCTACCAAAATTAAAAATAAAACATACTCTTCACATGACTATTTAATATACACAGGAAACTTTGCAGACATTTATATCTATTATAGTATGCTTCCTAATAGTGTTGCTATCAGTCATAAGTGACTGTTATGGTTGTGTCAGTTACAAAAAATGCCATCTATCTTATATTTGTGTTAGTTGGACATACGCTAGATTTTTCTGAACATATAAGCAAGGAACAACTCTAGCAACTTACATTATAAATTTTAGTCAGATTGTGACATAGGTTTTTGATTCATTTCGTGTCTTCTCTTTCTACTATGAAATCATCTCACCATGTAATTTCAACAATCCGATTTTCCCAGTTGCTGCATTTACTGTCCTAACATTCTAGCTGATTCAAGCAATTTCAGACTGATTTTTTTCCCCTATGTTTACCAAGCATTTCTCTCTCCCTCCGATCTTTTTCACTTCAGTACATATTGATTGTAAAACTGTATGAATGTCAACATAGACACCCCCCCCTTAAATTATACAACTTACTCTTACAGAATTATGTGTAGGCCTACAATCTACACTACAATAATCTACAATAAGTATAGATATCTCCAGCAGTTCAATTAAATACGTACAGTAAATTCTTCATCTATTTTTTTCTTACTGGGTTCATTAAGAATTTTTGTTCTTTGATTTATTGGTTCATCTTGATTATGGTACCTCAAATTCCTTACCTTACACTTCATCAACATATTTTCAGTATTACATTTCACCACTCCTTTTTCTCATTCTGGTTCATGCTTAGCAATTAGTGTCAGAAAAACACCATCCAAAAAGCAGAGAGTGGATGTTTATATTCATGTTTGTATATGTTGGCTAGTATTCATAAATGAAATATAAAGAATGGCTGTAACCTAAATACAAATACATGCCATCATAGGACAAACATGATGATCATCTTATCACTGACCATCCTTGACTCAGACTCTGATGCCATGCATATTTCTTGGGACTTTATCATAAAATTAAAATAGATTTTAATTTAAAATGAAGATGGCCATTCCAACAGGGCATCACTACCACCAAGCACACCTGAACTCCAAAGTTTCTAGAACAAAAGTGATCCTGTGGAGTTGCGGTGCCTCAAGATTCTGTTCATTGCTACCCTGGATGTCTGCGAGATATTCTGGAGCACCATTCTCAAAAGAATGCTAAACCCCATGCTCAGCAAGTTTGCTGAAATGATTGATGCTTCCGTGCCACGCTTGGGAAACTTCTCCCACTCTTTGGAATCAAATTTGATTATTCTCCACCACTCCGTGAGCCCTCCTTTTTAGACGGCAAATACAGGTTTCAAAAATAAGCAGCGCCAGGGTTATTAGAAGACCCTGTGGTAAAGGGTTTATGGGGTTGGATGATTAATTATGAAATCATAAGGACACGACTCGCTGCTAAAGAATCGCGCGCAAAGGACAGAGTTTTGTTTGTTAAGCGCGAAAGAAATCGTGCTCTCTTCCCATTCCATTTAATACATAGCTTCGTGTAGAATCTCCGGGCTGAGAAGAAGCTCCCTATGAATGACTGAGTCTTCCAAAGCGACCACCCTTTCTAGAAAGCTTACCTCGGTTTACGATTGTGCAGGAACCAATGATTCATGGCAAGTCCAAGAAAAGATCCGAGTCTGAATTGCGCCTTGGACTTTACCACTACGCTCGCCTTTCCCAGCCGCCATACATGTTCCTTTGCACAGGCTCGGTCTACATTTGAAGTTTGAGGTCTGAGGCAACTGGAGAGGCGGTAGCACCAGACCAGAGCTCTGGACGTGCTCTCGACCCTCCCTGGGCATTTGCTCTATCGCCTCCGCCCACCTCTTGACGGCGGATTGGCTCGTGGCGCCTGAGCAGACGCCTTTGGATTGGAAGAGCGGCCCCAGCGCAGACGATCCTGGCGATTAATTGAGGTAGAAATACTCGGTTCTTGAAGAGACCGAAGCGCGTAGATTTCCTCGTTGCCGCTGGTCACTTTCCTTTATCAAGGGCCCAATACATGCCCTGCCATCAAGCTAAAGGAGGTGGAGCTGAACACGTGGAGGCGACAGAGCGAGGAAATCGATAGGGATGGGTAGAACCTGCGTTACTTCCCGGGAGAAATTTTCAAAGGATTTGGAAAGGAGCATAAGACCTGTCCCCCCTCCCGAGTCGTTTCGGAGCAAGAAGAAAACACGAATATGTGGGTTGTTTGGACACGGGCTGTGGATCTCCTTTGTTTACAAAAGCTGCAAGAGTGCTGGCAGCAGCTGGCGCCGCTCTTGAGCATGTTTATAAGAGATTAAGCCCCGTTTAGTATGGTGGCCGGAATACCATGCACTGAATAAAAGGTTCCAATATTGTTGCACAATAAATGAAATTTCCTGATGAGTAAATGAGTAGGCATCTGCTTGAGTTGGGACGTATAGGATACAGTTCTGGCCTCCTAAAAGGTCAGGTAGTTTAAAGCACGTTTCCTCAATCTCTGCCCTTCCTACTATGTCCTGATCTCTCTAGTCAGTGTGACACCCTAACTGGAACATGGGAATTAAAAAGTAACACATCTGGAGCATGCCAGATTAGAGAGGCTGTGTTTAAATTTGTCTTGATTCAGCAGATGCTAGTATTTAATTAGGAACCTTTTAATTAAAATGACATCCATTTGATTAGCATTCATATAATACAGGCATACTGACTGCACATTAGATGTGCATGTTCTATAAATCTGTTTTCAGATAATATAAATTTTTGTACAAAGCACTTGAATGAAATTCTAATGTTAATCTTACATGTAATACATTTAGATTTGAAGCTCATTTTGAAATTTAGTAGGAAAACAGCTCTTCTTAAAGAAAACACATGAAGCTATTTTTCGTTTTAAAGGTAGTTTAGCATGTGTATTTTTCCACTTCATGAAAGACATGCAAAGTTACTTAAATCTGTAGTATATATCCATATTAAGACTGTGTTTCTAAGTCTTCAGTTTAAAGCTGAAGTTCAGTTTGTAAACACAAATGAAGATCCCTGATGAAACCATTTAAACTTGACTGACAGAAATGACCAAATAATACCAATAAAGAATATTTGTAGCTCAGGTTTGAAATGAGGGGTCCTTGGTGCTCTCTGTACTTGCTTGGTTTTTTTGCAGACATTTCATTACCCTAACATCATCAGTGCTAGTAAGGAGTGCTGTTTGCTGTCAGTTTATATTCTGGTGTCTTGCCTGTCTGAGGATGGTCTTAGGGATTCTTTGGTTGGGCTCCTTACTAATGGTTCTTTGGCAGTTTCAATAGACACAGAGACAGTAATATCTATAGAGAAGGGACAATCAACCACCCCCAAAGAGAAAAAGACTCCAGCATCTCTCCACCAGTAATCAGCACAGATAACTCTAAGGTCAACTTCAGACCAATAATCAAGTAAGAAATACCCCAATCACGAAACTGCCAAAGAGCAATTAGTAAACCACACAACCAAAGAATCCCTAAAACCACCCCAACTCATACAGACAGGCAAGACACCAGAAAATGAACTGACAGCAAACAGCTCTCCTTACTAACACTGATTGTAGAAAGTTAGCACCCACCCCTCTCCTAGAAGAATGAAATATTCTAGGAAATATTAAAAAGGCAGAATATTTCCCGTAAAAGAAAAATAGAAATCTTAAGGGACACAGAAACTCAGCCCCAGCAGATACTTTGGTACCAGTTTATCTACAAGACAAAAGCCTTCAGCCCCAGGGTGATAGGATTAGCCCTCACTCAAGATCCAAACCAGGACAAAGCCATTAAGCCATAATAGGAATTGCCCAAAGCCCCTTCATTACATCACCTGGCAAGATTCAACCAAGCCTGGGACTCAAGACAATCTACAAAGTTACCCCTGCATGGCCCTGTGGGTGTCTGACAACCAATCAGAATAAATTTCTTTCACAGGAACAGGAAGCAAGTTCAAAGCCCAAGAGACGGTATAAATCTCTCTCACACCCATGTGCTCAATTGCCCAGGACCTCAAACCATGTGGTCCTGTCCACCATTAAACCATCTTTCCAATCAGCCTCCATGTTTCCAGTGTCTTTCTTCCCACTTGGAACTGAACCCAGATGGACATTTCTTCCAACATGATGATGTTACTTAGGGTAATGAAATGTCTGCAAGAAAACAAACAAACTCAAGAGAGCACCAAGGACCCCTAACCAAATAATGTTTCCATTTTGTTGTTTATGGAAGTATTGACCAAGTATTTTTAAACCAGGACTGTGGTTGAAATCTGCTATGGAAAGACTTCATAGAACGACTTTGGAATAATGATTGTACATTAACTCAACCTACCTCAGAGGTAAGCAAAACTGGATGAGGGAGTACTATTAATCCCATCTTGAACTACTGGAGAAAAAAATTGTATGAGATTTTTCTTACTCTAAATAGAATAGTTGCAAAGGTTATTTATGAATGACTCGTCTGTCTTCTGTAGTCTACTATCTCTCTGAGAAAACTTAGAAAACTGAAAGGAAAAAAATAGTGGAAGAGTTCTCTCTGGAAGTTTTCCCATATCACGAAACAGGGCAGTTGAAAAAAATTGCAGAACAAAAGAGAGGTGTGGAAGAAAGACTACCACAGCCATCAGGAAAAAGTACTATTGTTAAGATAACTTCTAAAGCATCCTGAGAATAAAGTAGAAAAAAAACATTTTGGAGAGGGAAAGAAGAACACTTTGTATAGTTGAAGAAAGTTTTCATCAGCGTATCAATTTCAATAAGCTCTCTGAATGGATATTCTCCTTTTGCAATATGATTTTGTGGAATTGAAAATGATTAAAAATATGGCCTACTATCCTGCCCATCTCCCAGGCTGTGACTGTTTCTGAAAGTACACACTTTTGAGCTAAGGGACATTTGGCCATCCTCCAAATCTGTTTATTCAAGGATATTTCTGGAGGGTAGAAGGAAAGCTTCTTAGGGCCTCTGGTGGCTCAACAGACTAATGCAGTCTGTTATTAACAGCAGCTGCTTGCAATTACTGCAGGTTCAAGTCCCACCAGGCCCAAGGTTGACTCAGCCTTCCATCCTTTATAAGGTAGGTAAAATGAGGACCCAGATTGTTGGGGGCAATAAATTAACTTTGTATATAATATACAAATGGATGAAGACTATTGCTTGACATAGTGTAAGCCGCCCTGAGTCTTCGGAGAAGGGCGGGATATAAATGCAAATTTTAAAAAAGCTGGAAAAAATGTTTTTATTTGCTAAGCAGGGAATGTCACTACTGTTGCTGCCTTTTCCTTACCATCTGTTTTGTAGGCTGTTCATATTTTAGGTTGACTTTTCTTTTTTTAAAAAATGGTTATTTCTCTCACTCTTCCACTCATCTGTTGTCGACTGAACTGGGGCTTCCCCCTGTTCCTGAGAATCAGTGATGCCTCTTAATTTTCTATGCAGTTTCCCTTGTGAGCCTGTCAAAAACAGAAATAGTCTGTCCTTGCTGGAGAAAAAAAGCTGCAAATATTCGCACTCTATAAAACTTGACAGTGTGTTGGGGAAATCTCAGTTTTTAAAGAATTTGTTATCTGATATTAGCTGTGTAAGATGTTACATGTTCCAGAGCATGGAACAAAATGTAGGAATAATGCTCTTTTTCTCTAAGTTGCCATTCATCCCAAACAGGGCCTCTTGTGACAGATGAATGGGCTCTGAAGGTACCCTTCCCTCATCCATGTCTGCAGTCCAACACTGGGTATTTGGGCTTCAGCTCCTGTAACATAACATTATGGGTTAGACCAGGGGTCAGCAATCCACGGCTCTTTCATCCCTCTGTTGCAGCTCCCTGTTACCGGTCAGCACCACAATTTTGGGATGACCTTCCAGTTTGGGGTGGGGGAACACGGTGTTCCAGGAGGAGACTCTATGGCAAAGGGGTGGGTTTTCCGGTCAGCTCAACTATTGATAGGGCTTTCAGTTAGGACAGGTAGAGGAAAAAAAATGCTGCACTAGGAGGAAACTCTTTGGTGGGGGAACCGGACTTCCGGTCAGCTCCAAAGTTGAATTGGGGGCTTCCGGTTAGGACCTTTGTGGCTCCCGTGTTTTCTTTTCTGTGGAAAATGGGTCCAAATGGCTCTTTGAGTGTTTAAAGTTGCCGACTCCTGGGTTAGATAATAACCTCCATGATATCTTAACCATTATGGCTTTATGTATGTACTGGCCCTATCTGAGACCAATGAAGCTTTAATTTAAGATCTATGGAGGCCATGACATTAACAAATGCTGTGCTCATCAATATATTAAGAAAAAAATGTGACCTCTTCTGAACAACTAAATAAGAATATCTGACAACTTTTCAGGTATTTGTTGATCTGTGACGCTTTCAAAGAGTGATGTATTTTACTGACTGAATATATTTATATTACATTCTTTCTCACTTGTCAACACTACTCTACAAGCCAGTTTTGCTCTCTCAGAAACAAGAATAAGATGAACTTTTAAGTATGCATTTATTGGGTTTTTTTGGGTTAAGTTTTCAAAATAAAAACTCCTGAAATTGACTATATTATCATGATCTCAGCCCTTATCAGCTAATTGGATCCACTCTGCCCTAGACAATAGCTCATCTTTTATTTATTATTTATTTATTTATTGAGTTTATATTGCTGCCTATTCACCCATGGTGATACAAGGAGGCTTACAGAATATAAAACCACATGTAAAACAATAAAAACTAACAAAAAGAATCAAATAAATTAATATAGTACAATATAACACAATCACACACACACCCCACCTTCCACCCCCATCCCAGCTGTTGAGTGGGGTTGAAAGGAAGAGGCAGGACTCAGCTAGTGATTTCAGCTCTTTATTCGGAGGCTTGGAAAAACTTCTTAGCTGGATGACCGCAAGCACCCTCTTTTAAAGGGACCTGTCAGGCAGTCCAGCCATTGTCATTGTTTTAATTTCCAGCCGCTTGAATGGACCAATGAGGAGTCTAATATCTCTGCTGAATTGGACCTGAGTGAAGCCTTTGCTCTCGGCAGGGCCTTCAATGAAGTCTGGGAGAGGGCACTGACTGAGGGCATCTGCATGATCAATGTCTTTACCCGGCCAGTGTATTAGTCTGTAGCTATATGCTGCCAAGAAAATGTCCATCTAGTCATTCTCGGGGATAACATGTTTGGGGTGAGGTGGTCCCTGCAATGATGTCCAGTAGTGGTTTATGATCAGTATAAGTTTGAAGTCCCTTCCATACAGGTATTTATGGAAACACTTGATCCCCGCTACAGCGGCCAGCGCTTCCTTGTCCAGCTGGCTGTACTTTCTTTCTGTGGGAGATAGTGTTTTAGAGTAAAATGGAATTGGAGCTTCAGCCTCATCTGGCAGCCAATGGCTGAGGACAGTGCTGACCCCAAAAGGGAATGAATTCAGGGGTGAAATGCTCCCAGTTCGGACTGGATCATTTGATCCAGTAGCAATGGTGGGTGGTTCGGAGAACTGGTGGCAAAAATCCCTTGCCCCCACCTCATGCCCAGCTGAGCCGCGCGATCATTAGAGGTTTTTTTTCCCACTTTTACAAGCATTTTTTCTTCGCCTGAAAAAATGCTTTTAAAAGTAAAAAAAAGCCTCTGATGATTGCGCAGCTCAGCTGGGTCGTCAGAACCCTTTAAAAGCATTTTTTCTACAACCTCTTCAGCCGAAGAGGTTGTAAAAAAATGCTTTTAAAAGTTTTTTTAAAAAAGTTGGCCATGCCCACCCAGTCACATTACCCCCCACCAAGCCACACCCACAGAACTGGTAGTAACAAATTTTACATTTCACCACTGGATGCATCACAGGTTAATATGAGGGGTAAAATCTTGTTATATGGGATAAGGACACCATTGGATGACAATAAGTTCTTCGACGAAGCAGAAGCTTCTTTTCGTCTCCAGGTCCAAACTGGCCTTTTTGTTTAGCAGCCAGTGTAAGGGTTCAGCAACTGTTGCTGTCCGTGGCAGAAAAATACTGTAAAAGTTTAACAGGCCAAGAAAATCCTGAAGTTCTGTCTGATTCATGGGTGAAGGGGCTTCCTTGATGGCTTTAATTTTGTTTTGGGTTGGGTGTATGTCTGTGCCATCAATTAAATATCCCAAAAATTCAACTTACGGCATGGCTATTTGGCTTTTTTTTTTTTAATTTTAAGCCTGGATTTTTGGAACCACCTCAATGTTTCTTTGAGTTGATAGGTTAGTTTTTCTTTGTTGTCCCTGGACACGATAACATGATCAAAGTAAGGCACTAACCCCAGAATGCCCTTTAGAAGGCATTCCATTATGCTTTGGAAAAGCTGTGGTGCCACGCTCACCCCAAATTTTAACTGGTGGCATTTAAATACCCTCGGTGTGTGACAATCAGTCTGTGATTCAGTGGTGGCGTCATATACTGGCAGTTGCTGTTAGCCTTGTGCTAAATCACGTTTTGTGAATATTTTGCCTTTCCCTAGTGAATGCAGTAAATGCTCAATGACCGGTACTGGGTTGGCAATGTGTTGCAAAGCCTTATTTATGGTACATTTATAGTCCACACAGATGCGGATTGATCCATCTGGTTTAATTGGGGTGACTATTGGGGTCTCCCATTTAGCGTGATCAACCGGCTCCAAAATGCCCTGAGTCTAATTGACTGTCTGTTTTAGGCCAGAGAGCAAAGGGGACCCTCCTTGGCTTTGTTTGGATGGGGGCAACATTGGGATCTAGATTGAAAGAGATGGGTTTCCCCATGTACTCGCCCAAACTTCCATCGAAGACATCTGCAAATTCCTTCATTAGGTCCTCGATGCAGTCATCTTGGACTGTGTGGATGCCGGTCACTCCTAAGACCAGAGATTCGAACCACTCCAGTCCCAGAAGGCTTGGCAGGTCATTGTCCACTATGGTCAGCTGCAGCTGTCAGATGAACTTTTTGAATTTTACTTGAAAGAATCCGCTCCCTATGATGGGGATGCGGTTCCCCGGTAGTCTTTTAAACCCATTTTTTGCGGCTTCAGTTGTTTCTTTTCCAGTTCTGGGATCACCTTCTTTATAGTTTTCCAGGACACAATGGTTAAGTTTGACTCTGTGTCTACCTCCATATCACATGGGAACCCCTCGATGAGGACTGTGATATGGATTTTTTGTAAGTTGTGTACACTGGAGTGTCCTATTGTCGTTTGATGCATTGTTTTGGTGTCCACGGCACAAGTTTTCCTGTGGTTGTTCTTTGGGACTTGTGGTTTTTTTGAATCTTGTATGGCTTTCTGACTGTCTCGTGGGCTGCCATGGCTGGTACATTGCTGGCTGGTTGGCTTGACAAGCTTTTGTGATGTGCCCTTTTCTTTCACATCTTTGGCAAATTGCATCCAGGAATCGACAGCTTGTCTGGGATGATATTCCCCGCAGCTGGCACAAAATGGTGATTTGTCTCGTGTCTCTGCATTTCTTGTCTTCCTTTCAAATCATAGGCAATCGATTTCATCGTCTTCATCTGTGGGGTCTTCAGGCTCCCAGTTCTCCTGGTGCACAGTGACTGCTCTTTGCGGCATGTTTATGCTTCCTGTTTTTTGGATGGCTGCTGCTATTTTATTGGTTGCTTCAGATGCTCTGGCTTCCTCCAATGCTGTTTTAAATGTGAGATTAGGCTTGGATAACAGACTTCTCTGTAATTGAAGGTCTCTTAGTCCAAAGAAAAGTCTATCCATCATTACTTCTTCTATATTACTGAATTTGCAGTGACCCACGGTTTTTCCTAGAGCAGCAACATACTGATTTATCGTCTCACCTTCCTCTTGCTTCCTGTGGTAGAAGTTGTGTTTGTACACCATCGGCAAGGCTACGGGTGTGTAATGTGCTCTGAGTGATTCCTGGAGTGTTGACCATGGTACCGTCTGTAAGTCAGCTGGTTCCGATACTGCTTCAGCCATATCGAGGACTTTGGATCCATAGTAACTCAGGAAAAGCACCCTTTTCCTATTATCCGAGAGACCCAATAGATTGTTGGCTTCCAGAAAGCAATTGAATTGGAACATATATTTCTTCCATGTCTCTTTAGCTGGATTGAGTGGAGTGGGTGGCGCATACATAGTCATTGTGGATGCTGATGCAGGTGTCCGGTTGCTGCAATGATGGGGGATGCCATGTGGATGTTCAGTTCAGCTCAGCTCCATTATCCTTTGTTCTCTTCAGATCCCACCTTCGTCATCAATGTTGAGTCGGGGTGAAAGGAAGAGGCAGAACTCCAACTAGTGATTTCACCTCTTTATTTGGAGGCTTGGAAAAACTTCTTAGCTTGCTGACCACAAATGTCCTCTTTTAAAGGGATCTGTCAAGCAGCCAGGCTATTGACATTGCTTTAATTTCCCGCTGCTCAAATGGACCAATGAGCGGCAGGTATGCTAATGTCTCTGCTGTATTGAACCTGAGTGAAGCCTTTGCTCCTGGCTTCACTCCTAGTTACATATTTAACACCTGCAACAGCAGATCACACAAGCCATTTAATGGGATTCATCCCGCTCTGAGTTCCCCAGGTCTGCTGGCAGAACCAGGTCTTCAGCACCTTTCAGAAGAGTATTAGAGTTGGGGCCATTCTAATATCTGGGGGAATGATGTTCCAGAGAGAAGGAGCCACCACAGAGAAGGCCCTTCTTCTGTGTCCTACCAGATGTATCTCCCTGGGGGATGGGACCCACAATATTCCCTGTCTCCCTGATCTTATGGGTTGGGTAGATGTGCCCAACAAGAGACGGTCCCTCAGATAACCTGGTCCCAAGCCATGAAGGGCTTTAAAGATGACAACCAGCATCTTGAATTACACCCGGAACCAAATAAAAACCAATGCAGCTCCCGCAAGAGAGGTCTGCACTAAATCATGCGGGCTGCTGCATTTTGCACCAACTGGAGCTTCCGGATGCTTTTCAAGGGCAGCCCCATTTAGAGTGTGTTGCAATAATCAAGACAGGAAGTGACTAGAGCATGAGTGAGTGTGAGTAGGAACTGTTGGTCCAGGAAAGAATGTAACTGGCACACTGTTGTGGTCCACCAGCAGCCTGCGGAGTTGGCAGCAGAGTTGGACAGTGATAAGGCTGAGGAAGAACATGGGCCATTCCTGGAGGCTGGGGAAGGCCTGGATGAGGGCTCTGCATCGGAGGCAGAGATGGGGCCAGGGCCATCAGGGAGTGATGTGCGAACTCCGGGCCTCCAGAGACTGACAGTAGTGAGGCAGAGGAACAGGAGGAACCTGTTCCTAATGCACGCATAAGAAGAGCTGCCAGAAGGCAAGAGCAGCTAAAAGAAAAGGTTATATCACTTAACAGCTATTTGTGGTGTTTTTCTTGTAACAATAATCTGTGCAATGATTACAAACATTAAATTGTATGTATTTGTGTTCTTGTTTTACCTATTGTTTATACTTAGTAACTAAATATCCTTGTCTATCTCCTTTCTATCCATTTATACCACTGTTCCCATATATTATAAAATACCGATGTCTCTTTATCTTTTAAACTCAGCATTAGTTTGTCCATTTCTGTGCAGTTCATGACCTTTTGTATAACAAGTTTCTCTGTAGGTATACATGGCTGTTTCCAACATTGAGCGAAGGCCATCCTAGCAGCAGTTAATATGTGTAGTATTAAATATTTTATACTCTTCACATTTTTTTAAAAAAATCCCCAATAAAAAGAGTTCCGGTTCTAGACCCAATTGTTCATTCATGATTTCCTGTAGCCACTCTTTAATTTTTAACCAATATTTACGGAATTCGGGGCAGGACCACCACATATGGTAATATGTTCCTTCTTTATTTTTACATTTCCAGTATATGGGGCTCATTTTGGGATACATTTTCGCTAATCTCGAAGGGGGTAGGTGCCACCTGTAGAACATTTTATATGCATTTTCTTTATATGCTGCTGATTTTTTTAATTTATAATTTCCATTCCATATGTTCTCCCAGTCTGATAACTTTATATTATGTCCAATATTTTGATCCCATGCAATCATACATCCTTTCACTACTTCTTCTTCCAATTCTACTTCCAGCAAATATTTATAAATTTGGGTAATATTTTTTTTGTCTGGCCCTTGTAAAATTTTATCTAATTGTTGTAGTTTAAGATATATTCCATATTCTTTTATATCTTGTTTGTATTGATTTTGTAATTGAAGGTAAGGCCACCAATCAACTCGTAGTCCTTGTTCTTGGAGGTCCTGTAATGTTTTTAATTTTCTATGAATATCTAATAGATCTTTGTATTTTATTTGGGTGAATCATCGCTTCCATTGTGGATAGCCAAATTGGGATTTTTATATAGTGTTTTTTTTTAACATTAATCCAATTGTTTATTAGGGAATCTCTAATCAGATGTCTGTGGAAATATTGTTGTTTCGTGTGGCCTGTTTCCCACAGGAAGGCATGCCATCCTCTCTGTAGGTCATGTCCTTCTATGGCTAATATTCTTTTATTCTTTAAATTGATCCAATCTTTTAACCAAACTAATGTTGCTGCACTGTAATATAGTTCCCAATTTGGTAATCCAAATCCTCCTCTGCTCTTCATATCTTGTAGATATTTCATTTTTATTCTAGGTTTTTTTCCCCTGCCAAATAAATTTTGCAATTTTTTTATTAAGGTCATTAAAAAAGGTCTTTTCTCATTTGACTGGGATAGTCTGAAACAAATATAGGAATTTTGGTAATATAGGCATCTTTACGGCTGCTATTCTTCCTAATAGTGACAGCTGCATCTTCATCCACAATTCTAAATCTTTTTTTGTTTCTTGTAATAATTTGTTGTAATTATTTTCCTTTATTGCTTTGCAATGCGCTGTGAACCATATCCCTAAGTATTTGATTTTTCTTGTTGTTTGAAGTCCAAGTGATCTTTCCAGTTCTATTATTTGTGGTTCTGTTAAATTTTTTGGTAGAAATTTCATTTTCTGTCTATTAATTTTCAGTCCTGCTACAGTTCCATATCTTTCTAATTCCTTAATTAGTGCTTGTTCTCTCTCTAGTGGTTCTTCAATGATAAAAGCCAAATTATCTGCAAATGCTTGTAGTTTATATTCTTCACTTCTGGTTTTCAATCCTTTTATTTCTGGGTTTTGTCTAATTCATTCTAATAATACTTCTAATGAAAGTATAAAGAGCAGAGGAGATAGGGGACAGCCTTGTTGAACTCCTTTCTCTATGTTTAAGGTTTGGGTATTTTCTCCATTGATTATAATTTTTGTTTTTTCTATCGAATATATTGCTGTTATGATATTCTCAAATTTGGTGCCAAAATTCATATCATACACTTGTTGAATCATAAATTGCCAATTGAGATTGTCAAATGCTTTTTGGGCGTCCAAGAAAACAAGGGCTACTTGTTTCTCTGGGTGAGCTTCGTAGTATTCTAAACTATCCATTATTATTCTTAAGTTACTTCTAATTTGTCTGTCTGGGAGGAATCCATTATGGTCTGAGTGTATATAATCGTTCTAAATTTTCTTTAGTCTGTTGGCGATAATAGTAGCGAATATTTTATAATCTACATTTAACAGAGATATTGGTCTATAGTTTTGTATCAGTCTGGGATCCATATCCCCCTTTGGGATTAGCGAAATTAGTGTTTCCCTCCACGTATCCAGCATTTTAGCTGATGTTAATACCTCATTAAATAAATCAACCATTATTGGTCCTATTTGTTCTATTGCTTTATAGAATTCTGATTGAAAACCATCTGGGCCTGTTGTTTTATTACTTTTCTGGGATCTAATTGCTTGATTTAGCTCCATCATAGTTATATCCTTAGTCAGCATTTCTTTCAATTCATCTTTTATTTCTCGCGTTCTTTTTTCCCTTAGATAGTCCCTAATCTGATCCTCATCTATTTTTTCTTTCTTCGAAAGGTTCGAAGAAAGGTTCGAATAAAAGGTGAATTGTCTCTTTTCTGGGTTTAGTGTTCTCCATATATCTATTAAATTTAATTCTTTAGTCATTTCTACAAATATTTTTGGTAATTCTCTTTTTTTTGGCTTTCTTATTCCCCCCCATTGTAGTCTTTTTGATAGCCTGTTTTCGCATTGAAATCTTTTATGATGCAAATATTTTCCTTTTCTAATTCAATAATCTTGTCATATAGGGCTTTGTAAAATTCACTTTGATTGTCGTTGGGGGCATAAATTACCACTAGTAAGATTTTTTAAAATTTATCTGTATTTCTATTTCCAAAATTCTTCCTTTGGGGTCTTCAAATAATAAGTTTGCCTCTATCTTTCCTTAATGTAGACTGCTATTCCTTTCTTTTTCTCCTGATCTGCAGAAGCCTTAAACAGCATCCCTAATTTAGGGCAATTTACATATTTTTCATCAGCTTTTAGAATATGTGTTTCCTGTAAACATATAATGTCTACATTTTGTTTTATTAAATTTACAAAAATCCTTTTCCTTTTTGTTGTTGAATTTAGTCCATTTATGTTGATAGATAAGAGTTTCACCTCCTTTTCCATAGCCCTAGTTTTTTTCCGTTTTTTGTCTTCTGCTTGCTCTTATATCCCTTTCTGTTTGTTGTTGATTAGTATCTATTTCTTCTTGTTCTTTGTGTTTATTTTTTAGTTGGTCTTGTCTTCTTTGGGGCTTTAGATCTAAATTGTTGTCCCAAATTGGCATTAAACACCTTCAGATGCTTTATTTTAAAAGTTTGCTATTAGTATAATTTAGCGCTTGCTATAAATTTTGTGTTATTATATTATTTGTATAGATCTCGATATTCACATCAGCATTCAGAAATCATAGAATGCGTAACTAATTAAGAGGGTTGAGGTGCCTAACTATAAATATCTATATGAAACACTTTTTCCCCCAAATCTAACTATAACTAATTATAACAGTAGCTTACAGTTTAGGGTATGAATATAAATCTTAACAAGTATTATATATAAATATTAATATAGTAATCAAAATATATAGTAATCAACAAATCTGAGTTATATATAGGTATATATACAATTATATATAGGTTGAAAAAAATACAAAAAAGAAAGAGCAAAAACAAACGAGACAAGTATCAATGTATAAGATAAATTACCTAACACTTTCAGTCAATTAATATAATATATTAGTATATTTAAATATAATCAATTCCTTAGCTGGATTAATTAGCCTTCTAACAAGTAAATTAATGGTTTAAGTGGATTAAATAATGATCATGATTTCCAAAAAGCATTCAAGTCGTTATATCCAGTAGAAAAAGAGAAAAGAAAAGAAAAAATCAGTTAGCAGATTCAACAAACAAAAGTAGACAAAAAGTAAAAGAATCACCAATTCATCAGTTTCTTTTTAATGTATTGGTCTCTCAAAGGTTCCCATCAACTCAATCTTTTTTGTTATGCTGATAAGTTGCTGAGTAATGCTTTTTGCTATGGATGCTCTCCACTTCCATTACTGCAGCTGCTTCTAACAAAAAAACAACAACAACAAAAAAACTTGCAGCCTTGTAACTAATATTTAGTTCTCAGTTTTTCAAAGTTCAGAGTTTAAAGTCTGAAATCTAATGTTCAAAAGGTATCCTAGATTACTATCTTCTCTTATTTTGTTTGTTAAACTGTCCTACCTTTTTCAGACTATCAATCGTTCCCCAGTCACTTTCTACTCGTTCTCCCCAGCTTCTTAGCTGCCTTCTCGGGTTATGATCAACCAATCTTCACAATGAAGTGTGGACTTTTTTCTTGTTAATCTTCTGTTACACAGTTCTTTAGCACTGACCTCTCCTTACTCCTCACCACAAGCTGTCAATGATCTTGCTTCCCACTTTGTTGGCTGTCAGGACTTCAGGGCCAGCATTGAAAAATGCCAGCTTTTTGATTGCTGGGCTCAACGGGGTTTCTCTCTGTTGCGTTGCCGATCACTTGTCATCAAACTGCTCCTCGAGTATCCCCACTACAACATGCTTCCCTTCAGGCTTCGTGTATCCTTTTAGGATCGCTTCAGCACCAGAAAAGAGGGACGAAAAGCAGAGCTAGCTCCTCGAGCCTCTCTTTGTCCAAACCTCACCAACCGGAAGTCCATCAAACACTACTTTTTTTGACCCTGACTATGTTTTAATTAATCTCTCAGAGAAAGATCAAAAGCAATTACAATGCTTTTAAAATCCCTTTCTAAAAAAATAACATAAGTCTGATTAATTACTTAATATATTAAAACTTATACATAAAAGTGAATGTTATAAAATTTAATAAAGTTTTTGCCTACTGAGACATTGCTCAGTATTTTTTCAGACTCAAACATTCAATGGCTTCGCAGTTTCTTACTTGTAGAGGAAATCTAAATCTCTCTTATTCTTGAATGTAGCATATTTTATGTATAAAAGCCATGTCCAGTTGTATTAATTATTGCAATGACAGGTAGAGAACTTGAGTATATCACTTATTTTTTGGGGGGGTACTATGGTGAATTCATTTGACAATGATATACTGGTTCTCTGCCCTAATGACTGGCTGTGTAGGTGTGGCTGGGTCAAGTGACTGGGTGGGCATGGCCAAGTTGACATCACTTACATTGAGGGGCGCAACGCCTGGCTTTTCCTCACCACAGCAGCCATGCCTCACCACTCCCCGCCACTCCTTGTCTGGTCTCGCCTTGACAGGTGGCTCACCTCACCCGGCCCCTCACCTCAAAGGCCTCAACGAGATACTACCAAGCATCCAAAATACACTATTTAATCCTATGTGTATATGCCATATGTGTACATACATAGTATAGAGTAGTGATGGCTAATCTTTTCCTGAACGACTGCCCAAAGCATGCCCGAACCCTCAAAATGCAATGCATGCAGAGCACCCGTGCATGCGCTCCACCACTGCACATGTGCATGCAGCGCCTCGCAGTGTCCCATCCCCATGCATGCATCCACAGTCCACATGCATGCACACTGCCCACACGCATGCGCACACAGCCCCTGTGCATGCGTGGCAGAGACCCGAAGACCAGCTGGCTGGTGGGAGGTGCTTGCACCTGCACAGCAGAGCTGAACTGGAGTGATGGCTTGTGTGCCATCAGGGAGGGTGCTGCGTGCCACCCCTGGCAGGTATGCCATTGGATTGCCATTATGGGTATAGAGATAATGGGTATAGAGATATACCCATTATATATATATATACATTATCTACTGTGGGAAGAAATATCCATCTGGTTCTGTTCCAAGCTGGGAAAAAGACACTGGAAATATAGAAACTGATTGGAAAGATGGTTTAATGATGAAGCAGAACCACATGGGTTCTGAGCAGCTGACCACATGGAGTTGAGAGTGGGGTTTTTTAATACCTTCTCTTGGGCTTTGCATTTGAGTTTCCTGTGCAAGAACATGAATTCTATTGGCTGTTGTCAGACTTCCATGGGGCCATGTAGGAGTTATGTCAGGGTCATAGCAGGCTCTATAGGAGAAGTACAAATCCTAGGTGTTTGTCTGAGCTAAGTTTGGTTGAAGTTTGGACTGCAGATGCAATGAAGGGGCTTGTATTCTTAAAGGGTGTTGGGCAATTACAATTGTGGCTTAATGGCTTTGTCCTGGTTTGCACCTTGAGTGAGGGCTAATCCTACCATTCTGCCTTTGTTTCAAAATATCCTGTCTTGAATGGATTACCAAATCTGCATTTCTAAAAGCTGCCTGAATTATCTGCTGGGGCTATTAAGAAAAATGGGGGTTGCTTTCTGCCTCTTAAAAAACATATTTCTCCCTTTGGGGAAATATAATAATCTGCCCTTTTTAATATTCCTCAAAATATTTCATTCTTCTAGGAGGGGGGTGGCTTCCCACACTACTATAAATTGTGTATGTGTATGTACACACACACACACACACACACAAAACACAGAGAGAGAGAGAGAGACAGACAGACAGACAGAGAGAGAGAGAAAGAGACACAGACAGACAGACAGACAGACAGAGAGCGCTTTTCTATTTATTTATTTATTTATTTATTTATTTATTTATTTATTTATTTATTATTTAAATTTGTATACCGCCCTTCTCCCGAAGGACTCAGGGCGGTTCACAGCCAAGTAAAAATACACAATACACTATACATACCATTAAAATACAATTAAAAAACTTATTTAAATTGGCCACAATTAAAATTTGGAGATAAAACCCATTAAAAACCCATAACTTAAAAAACTAACCCAGTCCAGCGCAGATAAATAAGTAAGTTTTAAGCTCGGAAAGGTCTGGAGGTCCGGAAGTTGACGAAGTCCTGGGGAGTTCGTTCCAGAGGCGGGAGCCCCACAGAGAAGGCCCTTCCTGGGTGTCGCCAGACGACACTGTCGCTACCGACGGCACCCTGAGGAGTCCCTCTGTGAGAGCGCACGTCGGTGAGAGGTATTCGGTAGCAGCAGGCGGTCCCGTAAGTAACCCGGCCCTATGCCATGGAGCGCTTTAAAGACGCTCACCAACACCTTGAAGCGCACCGGAAGGCCACAGGTAGCCAGTGCAGCCTGCGAGGATGGTGTCACTCGGGAGCCACGAGGGCTCCTCTATCACCACAAGAGCTGCATTCTGACCAACTGCAGCCTCCGGATGCCCTTCAAGGGAGCCCCATGTAGAGAGCATTGCAGTAGTCCAGACGAGACGTCACAAGGGCGTGAGTGACTGTGCACAAGGCATCCCGGTCTAGAAAGGGGCGCAACTGGCGCACCAGGCGAACCTGGTGGAAAGCTCTCCTGGAGACGGCCGTCAAATGATCTTCAAAAGACAGCCGTGCATCCAGGAGAACGCCCAAATTGCGCACCCTCTCCATCGGGGCCAATGACTCGCTCCCGACAGTCAGCCGCGGACTCAACTGACTGTACCGGGATGCCGGCATCCACAGCCACTCCGTCTTGGAGGGATTGAGCTTGAGCCTGTTTCTCCCCATCCAGACCCGTACGGCTTCCAAACACCGGGACAGCACTTCGATAGCTTCATTGGGGTGGCCCGGTGTGGAAAAGTACAGCTGGGTGTCATCAGCGTACAGCTGGTACCTCACACCGAAGCCACTGATGATCTCACCCAGCGGCTTCATATAGATGTTGAACAGAGGGGGCGAGAGAACCGCCCCCTGCGGCCCCCCACAAGTGAGGCGCCGGGGGGCCGACCTCTGCCCCCCCGTCAACACCGTCTGCGACCGGTCGGAGAGATAGGAGGAGAACCACCGATAAACGGTGCCTCCCACTCCCAATCCCTCCAACCGGCGCAGCAGGATACCATGGTCGATGGTATCAAAAGCCGCTGAGAGGTCTAATAGGACCAGGGCAGAGGAATAACCCCTATCCCTGGCCCTCCAGAGATCATCCACCAACGCGACCAAAGCCGTCTCAGTGCTGTAACCGGGTCAGAAGCCGGACTGGAACGGGTCCAGATAGACAGTTTCCTCCAGGTGCAGGGGAAACTGATATGCCACCATACTCTCTACAACCTTCGCCGCGAAGCGAAGGTTGGAGACCGGACGATAATTACCTAAAACAGCCGGGTCCAGGGAAGGCTTCTTGAGGAGGGGCCTCACCACCGCCTCTTTCAAGGCGGCCGGAAAGACTCCCTCCAACAAGGAAGCACTCGTGATCCCCTGGAGCCAGCCTCGTGTCACCTCCTGAGTGGCCAGCACCAGCCAGGAGGGGCACGGGTCCAGTAAACACGTGGTGGCATTCAATCTACCCAGCAACCTGTCCATGTCCTCGGGAGTCACAGGGTCAAACTCATCCCAAACAACATCACCAAGACCGCCCTCAGATACCCCGTCTGAATCGCCACAATTTTGGTCCAGACCGTCCCTAAGCTGAACGATTTTATCGTATAGATAACCGTTAAACTCCTCAGCACGTCCCCGCAACGGGTCATCCCGCTCCCCCTGGTGAAGGAGGGAGCGGGTCACCCGAAACAGGGCAGCTGGGCGGTTATCTGCCGACGCAATGAGGGAGGAGGCGTAGCAACGCCTCGCTTCCCTCAGTGCCACTAGGTAGGTCCTAGTATAGGATCTAACTAGTGTCCGATCAGCCTCTGAACGGCTGGACCTCCAGGAACTCTCTAGGCGTCTTCTCCGGCGTTTCATCCCCCTCAGCTCCTCGGAGAACCAAGGAGCCGGTTGGGATCTGCACCGGGTCAGAGGCCGCAAAGGCACGACACGGTCTAAAGCCCCAGCCGCAGCCCG
The DNA here is from genome assembly GCF_028640845.1 of Ahaetulla prasina. Lineage (NCBI taxonomy): Eukaryota > Metazoa > Chordata > Lepidosauria > Squamata > Colubridae > Ahaetulla > Ahaetulla prasina. Next base: position 42,412,424 of record NC_080545.1, read on the forward strand.
TTCCCAGGCTGCAGCTAGTTCCTCTGCCGTGCCGTGAGCCAGACCCTCAGGAAGTGGCCCAAGCTCCGTCCGAAACCTCTCTGGGTCCATCAGGCGCCTGGGACGGTACCAACGTAATGGTTCCGTCTCCCTGCGGTGTTGGGTAGCGGTCAGAAAGTCCAGGCGAAGGAGAGAGTGATCTGACCATGACAAAGGTTCAATGACTATTTCCTTTAAGTCCAGATCTCTCAACCACTGACCAGAGACAAAAATCAGGTCCAGTGTGCCTCCCCCGATGTGAGTGGGGCCATCCACTACTTGAGTCAGGTCCAAGGCCGTCATGGAGGCCAAGAACTCCCGAGCTACCGTCGATGACGAGCCGGCAGATGGCAAGTTAAAGTCCCCCATGACTAAAAGTCTGGGGGTCTCCACTGCCACCCCGGCAAGCACCTCCAGGAGCTCGGGCAGGGCAGCTGTCACGCAGCAAGGAGCCAGGTACGCGACCAGCAAGCCCATCTGACATCTATGACCCCACCTCACAAAGAGGGATTCACACCCGGCAATCTGAGGTACAGTGGTCTCCCTCGGCTCTAGACTCTCCTTAATAGCAACCGCCACCCCTCCACCCCTACCCTGGGCCCTCGGCTGATGGAATGCACGGAAACCTGGTGGGCACATCTCGACCAGGGGCACACCCCCTTCAGTGCCTAACCAGGTCTCCGTAACGCCTATAATATCCGCGGCACCCCCCTGAATCAGATCATGTATTAGGGGGGGCTTATTGGCCATGGACCGTGCGTTGCATAACATCAGACGAAGGCCCAAGCTCTGAGGGTCTTGACCATCCGGGGAACGGGAAAAGTCAGGGGGATCGGGGTACGCGATCGCCTGCATACATCGAACGCGTGACCCCCTATGTCGATACGATCCCCCCCTTCCGCCATATCTGCCCCTCCCACTTACCGTGCAAATAGACTCACCCTCACACAAAGGAACACACTTCCATAACCTCCGAACCCATTTGATAGTCGCCACGAGCATGCGCTGGAACTGGTTTCCTCCCGACGGGCTACCCCATCACCCGCCCTAACCTCCCACCCCACCCGACACTACCTCCCTCCAACCCAGACCCGTCAGTTCCCACCCTCCCCTTAAAATTCCCATTAAAATTCCCCTTAAAAACCCGATTAAAATAATTAATTAAAAATCCCCTGAGTCTCCTATTTTTGGCATGCCATCTCTCGGGGTTCCAAAACCCGTCCTCAAGATGGGCCCTCGATAATGTGGAGGGCCAGACCCGCGAGAGAGGGGAATCTCGCAGGGCAAGAAGGTCAGCCGCTGTAAATGTCCGCATGATAAAAGTCCGGCAAACAGACCCATCCTGGACCTGTCAAGATGGAAATTGACGCACCAGTAATTCCGAGTAGAAGACAGACAGGATATAGGACTTGGGCGGTAGATGAACAAACCGCCATGATTCAGTCAGTGCTCCAACCCCTCATCTCCAATCCCGAGGGGTGGTCTATGGGCGCGGGGGGGGAGAAGGATATAGTCCTACAATAGACAAGCTAGGATTGTCCAGGACCATCCTCAATTCCCCCAGCTGGGGACCAAAGGTCTTCAGAAGATCCCCTTGCAGCCAGCCCATGGGCATCCTCGAAGATGGTAAAAAGGTGCCTACATGGCCCGTGATCGTCCTTCAGGTTGACAAAGAGGCCGAAACACGCGCCTAATGGGCCAAGCTGCTCCACCGACGAGGCATCTCTCTCCAAAAGTCCGGGGGGGGGGGCAAAGGACTCAAAAAGCCCCCATAGACGGTCCATAGACGTCCTCTAGATGGTAGCGAGGGCGTCCCCTAGACCCGTGGACAACCTTCAAGATGGCAAAGAAGGCGACCATCGGGCCTCTTCGTGGCCGCTAAGCCAGGCCTCCAGCTGGAATAGGCCACTCACCCGCCGGGTTTGCTGGGCCATGCCACAGTTCGCCGGACCCAGTCAACCACCAACAGGCTAGGCCCTGACCAAGCCGGTCCAACCAGGCCGCCGCCACCGCCGCCACCGACACCGACACTACCGCTAAATATACTTCTAAAACTATACACATTCAACCTCACTTATTGCGTTTGGAAAAAGACACCCAGAGTCCACTTTTTGCCACACATTTATAACTTCTGTACATTAGAACATTATGCTCACCTTCAGATTTACTTCCCTAGCCTGCACATGACTGTTAGAGCCAGGAGATATCATGTGCATTGCCAGGGAACTCTGGGCAATGAAGGGGGTGTCAGCTGGCAGCAGCAATGGGCAAGCAAAAGCATATGGCTGGAGCCTACACAGCCACCCTCTTCCTCACCTTAATGAAGCTGATATCCTTGGCTGACTAGCAGAAGCATGGTGACATATATTGAGGCTGTACTTGTGCATTAGTCTGTGCTGGTTGGAGTACATGTGGCTGTGAGAGAAAGAGAGGCCAGATGAGCTGGACCCTGATACTTTCTGGCTCCTCTTGTCCCAGAAGCACCAACCTCACACTCTACCCTCTCTGCTAGCAGCTGCCCCCTTCACCCTCTCCCTCCCTGCTGCCGGGTGATCCCATGTTCCCTGCCACTGCCAGACCCAGTTGCAGAGGCAGGTGTGTGCCAGACGGCATAGGCACTGCACCCAGCAGAGGCCAAAAAGAGTGAGTCGGGGAGGATCGGAGACTTACCAGGAGCATTAGCACTGCCCGAACTTCCTGGTGTGGCTTCAGTACAGCTACTTGTGGCCCATGGCAGTAGTCGCATGGCTCGGATACTGAAAAGGAAAAGGAAAGGCTGAATAGTGCAGAAACAGAGAAAGGGAGCGAGCAAGCCTCTCTGTTCCCACTCCCCTTCCCTTGGGTAACGTCATGGTGCAAAATGGATCTAGTAAGCTCAGGTGAACAGCCAGGTGGCAAGGAGAGCCATCTGGCAAGGTGAGGCGAGGAGTGGCTGGGAGGGAAGGATTCTCTGAACTGAACAAACAGTTAGCTAATGGCTCTACTGAACTAGTGTGAACCGGCTGAATCCCACCACTGCATTTTAGGTTCACAAACTGCATGAGTCAGCAGTGTGTGGCAGCAGCCAAAAAAGCTGATACATTCCTGAGTTGTATAAACAGAGGCATAAAATCAAAATTCGTGTGAAGTATTAGTACCAATTTATAAAGCCTTAGTAAGGCCACATCCGGAATACTGCATCCAGTTTTGGTCACATTATAAAAAAAATGTTCAGACTTTGGAAAAAGTGCAGAGAAGAGCAACTAAGAAGGTTGGTGACTAAAACATATGAAGAACAGTTGCAGGAATTGGGTATGACCAGTCTAGAGAAAAGAAGGACTGGGGGGGGGGACATTATAGCAGTATTCCTATATTTGAGGGGCTGCCATAAAGAAGAGGAGGTTAATTTATTTTCCAAAACATCAGAGGGAAATTTTCTGATAGTGAGGACAATTAACCAGTGCCATGGTAGTCTTCCAAAGCTGTGGGAGGAGCTTTGACTGGAGTTTTTAAGAAGAAACTGTACAGCCACTTGTCTGAAATGGTATCTGGTGTCCTGCTTGATCAGGGGGTTGGACTAAAAGACCTCAAAGGTCCCTTCCATCTCTAAAGGGGCCTCCGAGCTCTCACCAGCTCATTTGGGAGAAGGAAAGGGTCCCTGAAATAAAGACTGGGGAGGGAGTAATCACCCTGGAGCAGCAGCTGGGGCTACTCCAGAGGGACGGCCTTGGGTGATGGGAGGGAAAGGTCAACCCCACTGCCTGGGCATCCCCCAGAGGCAGGGGGCAGCTCCACTGTCAGGGTTGTGCCTCGCTCGCTCCCCCTGCCGCAGCCGGGCCCCTCTTATCTCCTGGCGGGCGCTGATAGTACAGAAAAATGTCCTGGCATGCCTCCAGCCCCCAGCCCTGGCAACATGCCCGGACAAACCAAACAAACAAACAAACCTCTGATAGCATGTGCGCCTGAAGCCAGCCACAAGCTGGGATTACCAACAGCTGGAGACGAAACGATGCAATGGATAGATCCACACTTCCGGAGAATGGAGAGGCGACGTCAGCAAAAGGAAGGGAGGGGCAGGCCTGGATAAGTGCTGAGTCATGGAGCCACACCCCATGGCCTATATAAAGGATCTGCTTTCTGGCATTCTCTGAGTCAGGCAAAGTCTAATCTGGATTGCTGAAGTCACACCTTGGATTCCTGCCTGCCCTGAGGACTCTGATAGGACTTTGGCAGAGCTGCAGAGGCACACTTGATACGGACTTCCCCGACTCTGCCGTCAGAGGAGGAATGGGACACGACACAGGGAGGGGCTTGGAGGCCAAAGGGCTGCAGCTGAAAGAGGCTGAATCCAGGTAAGGCTCTTTTTCAAATATTCCTCAGGAAAATCTAGTTTTTCATAGTCTGAGTATCTGAAGGATTGTCTCAGGAAGGAAGGAAGGAAGGAGGGAGGGAGGGAGGGGATTCCTGCTTCTTCCCCTCTGATTTCCCCCCATTGAGATCCACAACAGTACTTCTTGAATGAAACCTATTTTTTGGTTTCTACTTTTTCTACACAAACTACTATTTGTGGCGAGTCAGAAAACCCTACAGCGCTGGGGTAAAACCTGCCCTATGATTGGAGGAGGGACACTCCCACCCTGGAAATGTGTGTGTGTGTGTGTGAAGGCACCTTTGTAAGGTATATACACAAGGGAGGTGGGACACAATATAAGGGGTGAGTGAACTAACCATGGTAGCACAAATTTTGTTTCCTTTTGGATGATTGTTTTGTTCCAGTCTGCATTTCCAGAACATTAGAACAGTCTAATATCAACTTGTGTTGCTGGCTTTTCTTACGAGAGAAACCGAGACATCAGAATGCAACAGGAAGTTTGTGCTCCCTTGCATTCCTTGCATTACCATTACCCCAGCTAGCACGTCTGCCCTGAGAGGGCTCACTGTGGGACATGGCTGAGGGGATGGAGGCTGGAGCAGGAGCAGAAGCTGCAGTGCTGGAAGAGTCAATCGCCTTGGAGTAGACCCCCCATCCCTTGGATGTGTGTCCAAAGGAGTGGGTCAGCTCAGGGGTTCTCATACCCAGCCAGGAGCCTTTGACATCGATGGGGGAAGCAAAGCAGAGGGTGGCTCCAGTGGGGGAGTGATGACTACAGGTACTGGGGGATTGATGTCCACCCTGTCCCTATATGGCAGCCAATCATTGAAGTAGCGGGAAAGGTGCCAGTCAGAGGATGACCTAGGGGAATGGAGCTACTCCACCATGTTTGGAGGCCAAACAATGGACTGGTTGAGGGAGAGGTTTGGGGAGGCAGTTTTTGGGACACTGGGTCTTGGCATGGCGAGGACCAGGGGGATGAGGCCTGTCCACATGGGAGGCCACCATCACTATCAACCCAACTGCCAGCAGTCCCTCCTGGACGCTTCCGCTTAACCAGCACAAAGCTCCGCCTGGATGCAGACCAAGATCACTCCTAGGAGCTGACAAGGGGTAGAATGCCAGAACCAGCCTCTACTGCTGAGCCCTCAGGTGGTCGACCAGAGGGAAGCAGCTATCAATGGGCACCTCCAAATGTGGCCAGCCCACCACCAGTGCCCAGCTGGCCAATTGGTATCAACCAGGATGGGTGTCAACCAGGGCTGGAGACTTTCCAGTCATGGGGCCCACCAATGTTACAAGTTACCTTTGATGGCAGTCCTGAGAAGATGGCTCTTTTCCTGGGCCAAGTGATAGACCATCTGGATTGTTATGCACACCTTTACTCCTCCCAGTGAGCCATGGGAATGGCCCTAGTAGTGGTGTCAGATGATGAGGCTGCAGAATGGGTGGCTGATCTTTACAGTGAACATGGCTGGGAATTGGGGAATGCCAACTTATTCTTGGGGCCCCTGAGGGAACAGTCCAAAGGGCTGAAGGGGAGATGCTGACACTGTTGAAAAAGGATAGGCCAGTTGTGGATTACATTCGGGACTTTAGGAGACTAGTCAGGAAGTTGCAGGGCTGGCTGGAACAGTTGCTGGTGCACCAGTTTAAGGCAGGCTTTGACTGCACATTGTGTGAGGCTTGTGTTTATCGGGGCTTGTCTCTGTGCTTGGCCGCCTGGTATCCAGCAACTACAGAATTGAAGGCTGGCCTGCAGGAATACAGGCCCAAAGGGGAGGTGCCAGTATAGCCATGAACATCTGAAGATCAAAGCCCTAAACAAGGGCCCAGACCACCAGGCCCTTGGGTGACCCAACCAGAGAGGGTCACACCAGGCCAGCCGCCTATGTTGTGTTCAGGTGCAAAAAACCAGGCCACTGGGTGGCTGATTGCACTGTCCCAGCCCCCCAAGCCAAGCCGGTAAGCCAAGCAGCAACCAGAACACCTAAGAAGGCAGCCAAGAAAATCCCAGAGAGGTCCCAAGCAGTGCAACAGATGGAGGCAGCAATGGTGACCACGGTACCATGACTGACGAATGATGATGGAGAGGGGAGCCCAGATTGACAGCAGTGACAGTGACAATGAGGGGGAGGCTGACCCCATGGTAGGTAGGAGTGTCCGACCCTTCTGGCTGCCAGTTAACAGGCAGGAGGCAGTGGGCCTGTAACATTCTGATCGATTCCGGGTGTACCCAGTGCCTTATGAGTATAGCAACAGCTAAAAAAATTTCTTTGGCCAAAAAAATGCTTTTAAAAGTAAAAAAAAAAAAGTCTCTGATGATCATGCGGCTCAGCTGAGATCAACAGAGCCTTTTAAAAGCATTTTTTCTACAACCTCTTTGGCTGAAGTGTTTGTAAAAATAATGCTTTTAAAAGTAAAAAAAAAAAGTTGGCCACGCCCACTCAGTCATATTACCCCCACCAAGCCATGCCCACAGAACTAGTAGTAGCAAATTTTACATTTCACCACAGCTTCCTCATCATCATCTGACGGACTGTGCGGTGGAGATACAATCAGGGGCTAAGCTGCCCAAACCATAAATGTATTCTATGACTTCTAAGGAGATAGAGGAGATGAGGAGTTATATAGAAAAGAACTTGTCCAGGGGGTTTATACAACTTGCAAGGTCCCATATTGCTGCCCCAGCCTTGGTCAGGGAAAAGGAAGATGGGGGGGGGGTTGAGGTTATGTGTGGATTTCAATGGGATCAATGGAGTGTGCATAGAGCACATGTACCCCCTGCCCCTAATGAAAGACATGTTGGCTCACTTGGCTGAGGGGTGGATATTCACCAAGCTGGACCTTAGGGAAGCCTATTACACACTCTGGAGATGAATGGAAGATGGCGCTCAATTGCCCATTAGGGAGCTACCAATACTGGGAGATACCATTTGGCCTGCAGGGGGCACCAGCTGTGTTCATGCAGTTGATTAACAAGGTTCTGCATGATCACCTGTACAAAGGTGTGCCTGTTTCTTTAGACGACATCCTAATCTACACTAAGCCAATGGCTAAACACGTCCAACCAGCTGAACACAGGTTCTGGAAAAACTGTTGGCAGCAAATTTGTATGTCAAACTGTCAAAAAGAGAATTCCATAGGACCAAATTAGACTACCTTGGGTACAGAATGTCACGGGAGGGGGTGGAGATGGACCCGGCCAAGGTGCAGGCAACCTCTACTGCCAATTCATCCCATCTTTTGCAAGAATGGCTCTCCCTTTCACAGACTTCCTAAAAACCAAAAACCTATCTGGGAAGCCTAGGCCAAAATACCTTTTGAAATGGACAATGGCATGTCAGCAAACTTTTGAAGCCCTGAAGGGGTTGTTCACTAAGGAGCTGATACTGAGACACCTGGATCTCACTAAGCCGTTTGTAGTCCAGGCTGACGCCACAATATAAGGGGAGGGTGAGCTAACCATGGTAGCACAAACTTTGTTTCCTTTTGGATGGTTCCCCCCCCCCCCCAAAGACTGAACGAATGTCTTGGATTTGGAATGAAACATCCCTCTGGCTGGCTTTTCACTTCTCTTCTCCAAGGTGTAGGAAGGCCTCCTCTCCACAGATTAAAACATTCTTTGTTCTTAATATTAAAAGAGGCAGGATAGAATATTTCCCCAAAGGAGAAATAGAGAAACATGCTCTTAAAGGCAGAAAGCAGCCCCAGTTTTCCTGCTATAGGAAACAACCTCCAGCAGAGGCCTGAAAATGGGTCCATCCATAGAAATCCATCCATAGAGATGGATATTTTGTGCCCATTAAGAAATCCAGGCTGACTTCTGGTTTGATGTCGCAGCAAGATCGGACATGAGGAGCAGGAGTCCATGAAGTTGCGCCAAATCCTCCTCATTGGAGGGCCCCCAAGGGGCTAAAGTCATCCTGTAGGGTTGATGAAGAAAGGAGGGACACCCTGCAAGTCGTGGAGAGTGGCAGCTCTCCAGCTGGACCTAGGGATTCCCTCTCATCCAACTACAAAAAGGAGAGGCAGCCATTATGGCTGCCGTGAAGCTGGGGTAGCCAAAGAAAGAAAGAATGTGCTGGAGCGGTGTAGATGAACAGTGTGTCAGCTTTGGAAGCCATATTAGGCCGGAAGCTTTTGTGCTGCCACTTTCTCATGTGTGGGAAAGTAGAAGGGGGGATTTAGTAGAGGTTGTCTTTAGACATAATAGCATTCTTCCCTTCAGTCAAGGTTAGGCCATTCCTGCATCTGGAGAAGGAGTGGTCGGAGTGCTGTCTCGAGATGGGACGGTTGGTGATTGGAGCATGTGATCGACTGCAGAGTCAGGGGATGGTTTGGGGTTTTTTGATTTACTGAGGGAAAACCCAGACCTGTCAAATTCAGGTTTTCCCAGATGTTCCAGTTTACCTATCCTAGTAAATAGAACTTTGAAAGATGCTTGCTTCGGAGTTTTTACTTGAAGTTGGGTTTTTTTCTGGAACGCTGACCCAGTGATTGGAACTGGGTGAGGGGATTCTGTTTTTACCTAGAACCTAACCCCAAAGAAAATAAACTGTGGAAAAGAGACTATTTGAAATGCTTATCAAAGCAGCGAATAATTACAGAGAGAAAAAAATTTATCTGAAAGAAAAGGAACTAAAGGGAGAGCACAAAATCTTTAAAAAATAGAAAGATTGGATTTTTAAACTGTATTGGCAATATTTTGGTAAGGCATTTTAAAATGCTGAAATGATTTGTCTGAATATTGATTATTTGCAAAAAAACTGAAATAGATTTTGTGCAACATTGAAATTTAAGCTGAATGCACCATCTACTGGTGAATGGAATATATACTAAATGCCTACAACCTTGGAAATACTGATAAGACAAAGGAAAAAAAGGTGGAAATAAATAACACCTGGAGGACTGCTGTGCTATCTACTTTTCTATATCTGTCTACTTCATGGTTAATGGAGGTTTAACTGTGACATTAAGGAAGACATCTAAAGAAAGAGATTTTTAAATGCAAGGATGGGCATGGCCAATAATAATAAATAATAAAAATAATAAAGTATACAAAACAATAAGAGGTACCAAAAACCAACTTTCACACTTTACACACACACAACACAACTGACTCACACACAAGTACACAAGTACAACTGATTCACACACAAGTACAAGTTTGATGGTCATTACCTTACTGATGACCCCCACCCTGTCAAAGATCTTGGAGTTTTCATATCAAATGACCTAAATGCCAAAGCTCACTGCAACTACATAGCAAAAAAGGCTCTAAGAGTTGTAAACCTAATTTTACATAGCTTCTTTTCCAAAAACTCTACACTACTAACTAGAGCATACAAAACATTTGCCAGACCTATTTTTGAATACAGCTCATCTGTCTGGAACCCATACCACATTTCTGACATTAATACAATCAAACGCATCCAGAAATATTTTACTAGAAGAGTTCTTTGCTCCTCCAAAAACAACAAAATACCTTATACCACCAGGCTTGAAATCCTGGGATTAGAAAACTTAGAACTCCGCCAACTTCGACATGACCTGTGTTTAACACACAAAATCATCTATTGCAATATCCTTCCTGTAAAAGACTACTTCAGCTTCAATCACAATAATACAAGAGCAAACAATAGATTCAAACTTAATGTCAACCGCTTCAAACTTGATTGCAGAAAATATGACTTCTGTAACAGAGTTGTTAACGCTTGGAACTCATTACCTGACTCCATAGTCTCTATTCAAAATCCCAAAATCTTCAACCAAAAACTGTCTACTATTGACCTCACCCCATTCCTAAGAGGACTATAAGGGGCATGCATAAGAGCACAAAAGTGCCTACCGTTCCTGTCCTATTGTTCCCTTCATTATATCAAATTAACATAGCTGTTGCATACTTTTACTTATATATATATATATATATATATATATATATATATATATATATATATATATATATATATCTTTTATGAAGTGTTGTTGTTTTTATGTCGATGTTTGTGTATACTGTTGTGACAAAATGAAATAATAATAATAAAAACAATGTAAAAGCAGCTGCACTTCATCCAAAATGGCCCCTGCAACAAGCAGGAACCTCACACAGCCACAAAAAGCTCAAAAACCAACTTTCATACTTTACACACACACAACACAATAAACTGACTCACACACACACAAAATGCCACATACAGCTTTGTGAGATTTTGTGTGTTTGTGTAGTTAGAGTGAAACACTACAGAAACACACCAAATCTCAGAAAGCTGCACAAATATTTTATTTTATTTATATTTTTAGATAAAAGCAGCTAAATTTAAAACTTCCTTAAGTTTAAATTGCTATGTCTAAAAAAAAACTCCTAAAAAACCCCCAATTAACTATTTTTTAAAGCCCCCCCCTTACTTACCCAATGAAGGGACAAGGCAGGCAGATTGAGTTGCTAACTGATGCAATTGATTGCAGCAACCGAAGCAAGGCAGGAGTGAGCCTGAAAGAAGCAGCAAGCTGCCAAGTAGGCAAAAGTGGCATTTGGGTAGGCATGGGCAGTGGGGGCCAGGGATTTTTGCTACCGGTTCTCTGAACTACCCGCCCCCATTGCTACAAGATCACCCAATCCAGTCCAAACTGGGAGCATTTCACCCCTGAGCTAACCCCTTCTAAAAGGAGTGCTGCAATTCAAGGCCATACTTGAGCTGCTTCTCCTCGATTTTTTCTTTTTCCTGACTCACTTCAACTCAGCAGCAGCCAGTCTGATCACAAAACCCATATGCCATAAGTTCCCACAAAAAATTGCTATTACACCTCTTTAAATTTTTAAATAATGCTTCAGGTAAATAAAGCTTCAAGCGAATTCCCCCACCAAAACAAGTTTATGAAATTTTATTTGAAGAGTGATTCAAATAAAATGTTCTCAAAGATCTTCATAGTTCTGATGACTTTTCTATTGCCTCTGTGATTGTAACAAACTTTATATTGTATTTCAAGTTTGATTCAATGTTTGGGGAATATCGAAGAATGTTTTTCTGATGTGGTGTGTTGTCTTGATAGTGATATGAATAGGCAGCCAATGAGTTTTATCATCTTGTTTAAATTTACCTATCAGCTTGTTTGAGGTGGCAAAGCTACCATTACTTTGGCCTTCATTCACATCCTCAATTTCTTTAAAATAAGAAGCTTGAACTTTGCTCTCTGGTGTTAATGGAATATTTCTGTTCTAATCCTAGCAACACAACTGGAACTCAGTTCTGTTCTCACCAGTGTGAAAATGGGTCTAGGAACTAGCTTTATTTTTAAATTCTGCATAACTGGAATAGGTTCAGTTTCTTGACAATGATTGAATAGTTGTGGTCCTGCTAGCCCTGGCATTTTTGCTTTCAACTTTTACTGGCTTTCAACTTTTACTGGCTGAAAAATAAGGGGGTACTGGAGAATGCAAGGCCATGGAAACCAATTTCTTTGTGCCAACCCCAAAGTTCCATAACTCCATGTTACTCAATTTTTACCAATGAAAAATCTAATCTTTCATTGCAGTGACATGCTTTCTAAGCTATTGTTGAATAGAATCAAAGAATAGGAAGACCAAGAAAGTTATGGCTGAGTGAAGTTGATGAGATCCTAAGAAAATTAGGCAAGAAGTTTGAAGAGCAAAAGTAATGTACTGCTATAATGGAAGCAACGATGGTTTGCAAGGCTAGAAAAGTATGGAGAGGGATTGTGAATGGTGTTGGTATAAGCTAGATCCAATTGTATTTCATTTATTTTACCTTCTATTTAACTCTTTTACTTATTACTATTTTTCTGCACTTTACATAATATTGTTTGTAATATGGATATGGATATATATGTGCACTTTTCAATTGTACAATTCTTCACTGATTTTTGTAATACTGAAAATTAACTATTATTAACCATAAACAATAAATTATATATTTGTAGAGTAATTTTCTCAGTGAAGGGAGATTTTATCCAAAACATTTTCTTCAATGAAATACTATTTTTTTGTATAGATAACTGTTTAAATTTTGAATGACCACACTCCTGGAATCATTGTAAACAGTTGCAATGAGTTAAATGAAAAATTATCATAATAATTTGCATTTGGAAAGAAATCCACATGGCTGACAGAAACATGCCAGCCGTTGAGTTATTCTATAAGCATTATGCTAGGTAGAAGATAAATACAGCTGTTCTGTTTTGTATTCAAGCACTTAAAAGCCTCACGCTTGACACTGCAATGCTAAATATGTTTACTTGGAGTTCCCCATTGTTTTCCATGGAATTTATTTCACAATGAAAATATAACAAAGAAAAACCTTACATTTGTATATATGCATATGTCCTTGTCTTATGTATTTCCAGGATTATGGCCTTTCCTCATTATTTGTATTTGTATTTGTATTTGTATTTTATTTTTTATTTATTTATTTTGTCACAACATTATATATAAGCACATATAATGAAAGAAAACAATAGGACAGGAACAGTAGGCACTTTTGTGCACTTATGCACGCCCCTTATAGTCCTCTTAGGAATGGGGTGAGGTCAATAGTAGACAGTTTTTGGTTAAAGCTTTTGGGAGTTTGAGAAGAGACCACAGAGTCAGGTAGTGTGTTCCAAGCGTTAACAACTCTGTTACAAAAGTCATATTTTCTGCAATCAAGATTGAAGCGGTTAACATTAAGTTTGAATTTATTGTTTGCTCTTATATTATTGCGATTGAAGCTGAAGTAGTCTTCAACAGGAAGGACATTGCAATAAATGATTCTCTGTGTTAAATACAGGTCATGTCGGAGTCGGCGGAGTTCTAAGTTTTCTAATTCCAGGATTTTAAGTCTGGAGGTATAAGGTATTTTGTTGTTTACAGAGGAGCGGAGTTATCAAGGCTCTGTTAATTTATTGATGCCCAAAGTTTAGGAGGCACAAAACCTGGTCATGCTTAAGACTTATTTCCATAATCAAAAAAATATTCATCCTGTCAACTCGCGAAGCATTCCTGACCTGCTCTGAAGTTGCCATAGGAAAGGGGATGGGGATCAAGCCTCACAGCTGCAATGAGGAATTTGCATTTCAGTCAAAACAAAGCACATTCCAGCCGGCAATGTCAAGGTCATTCCAGGTTGACCCACAAGTTCCCAGGTGTGCCACCGACACATCCTGAAAAGCCCTCCAGGCTGTAGAGGTCTCTTTCCACCCAGCTGAAGGAGGGGGGACTCCAGCCAACAACGACCAATTGCCAGATCCCTATGACTGTGAGGACGAAGGTGAAAACAACCTGATGGTGAGTGAACTGATCCACTGCTTTGTCCTCCCAATATGCCTCACAGCCCCCAAAACAGGGACCCGGTGTACTTTTTAAGCCCTAATAGACTCAGGATGCACTAGATGCTTGATTAATCTAACTACGGTCTTGAAACTGGGGATTAGAGTGAAGAGACTGGCCCACCTGAACCCATGCAGGAAACGTCCCCAAAGGCCTCACCAAAACAATTGGCAGCCACCTCCAACAAAACCCCAGAGGTGGAACAGATCCCCAAATAATATCAGGACCTTGTGGAAGTGTTCAGCGAGGCCGAGAGGGCAGATGAACTTCACCATCAAAATCATCCCCAGGGCAAAACTACCAAAACCCAAACTGTATGCCATGATGCCCCGGAAAATGCAAGAAATGTGCAAATACATAGACAAAAACCTAGCAAGGGGGTTCATCGAGCCAGCCAAGCCATGGGTCTCAACCCCAGTCCTATTTAAAGGAAAAAAGATGGAACTCTGAGATTATGCATGGATTTTAGGGGTATAAACTGCATATGTGTACACAACCTATACCAGTGATGGTGAACCTTTTCGGCACCAAGTGGCCAAACCAGAATATATGCAGGTGTGCATGCCAGAGCATCGAAAACCTGAAGACCAGCTGGTCAGTGTGCATACACATTCCAACCAGCTGGCCTTTGGGTTTCCAGTGCATGCATGCTCTGCTCCAGCTGGTCTTCGAACATGCTGGAGCACCGGAAACCCAAAGTCCAGCTGGCTGGCACGTGCATATTCATGCTGAAACCCAGAAGAGCAGCTGGTGACAGCGTGTGTGCCCATAGAGAGAGCTCTGCATGGCACCTCTGGCACTCGTGCCATAGGTTCGCCATCACAGACCTATACCCATAGTGGCGAACTATGGCACGTGCCACAGATAGCACACAGCCCTCTGTGTGGGCATGCATGCCGTTGCCCCAGCATAGAGAAAACACTGCTGGACATGCACTGAAACAAGCGATGGGCAGAACAGGGGTCTTCTCCAGCACCAGAGTTCAAAGGCCTCAATTCTTTGGCGCTCAGCCTTTCTTATGGTCCAACTTTCACAGCCATACATTGCAACTGGGAAAACCATAGCCTCGACTATACGCACTTCTGTTGGCAGGGTGATGTCTCTGCTCTGATGTCCCTAGCAGAGGGAAAAGTCTTTACTAAATTAGGCCTCAGAGAAGCATACTATCAAGTCTGCATCAGAGAGGGAGATGAATGGAAAGGCGTGGCCAACATCGCGGGCAAGATGGTTGCACACCCCGGTATCTCCGGGGTATGCACCAAAATCCCCCCGATATAGGGGTCCGTCTATCTCCTTGTTCGGACCATACCTGCCTCGAAGGGGCAGCGAAGAATGGGGGAGCCGCCAGGGCAAATGGGGAGACTGCAAACTCCCTGCAGCTCCAGATTCCCTTCACCCGACCCACCGCAGAGGAGTGCAGCTGCCATCAGCTGCAACAAAGCCGCGGCAGCCACAAGATTGGGCAGGAGGATGAAGCACAAAAGAAACAGATTATTGAAGTTGGGTGAGTTATCACCAACTCACGAAGAAACCTTATTTTAAAATTGGCACAAGCTTTGAAAAAAAACTTTAAACTAGCGAAAATGAAAATGGAAGGTATCAATTTAAAGAATACACAAATTCTGGAAAGTGAGGGCTTGGAATGGAAGTTAAGAGCCTTAATTAAATAAGAAAAGAAAGTAAATATTTTTTAATTAAGCAATTGTTTTAAGATCCCTGGAAGTTTTTTTTTAATTTTTTTTTATTCAAAAGGTTTTACAGAAAAAAATTTTCCCCTTTCCCCCCACCTCCCCTCCCCCCTCCCTTCACAACCCCCCTCCCCCCCCGACTTCCCGGAATGAGCACAAGGTGTTAAGAGTAAAACAAACATATGCTAAAAAATTTTCGTCCCAACTTAATTATACCCCTACAATCATCAATTCCTAACTTCCCCCGAAAACAATCAAAAATAATACATCATAATCATTCAAAAACAGTCTGATAACTCTTAGTCTGATATCTACTTTGAATATAGTCAATCCATTTTTCCCATTCCTTTAAGTATCTTTTTTGCGTATTGTCTTTCAAAAAAGCTGATATCTTCACCATATCAGCCAAATTGGCAACTTTCAATATCCATTCTTCTATTGTAGGTACTTCTTTTTTCTTCCAGTATTGTCCTATTAGTAATCTTGCTGCTGTTATTAGATTTAAAATCAATTTAGTCTCAATTACTGTACAGTCCGTAATAATTCCCTACAAAAAAAATTGCGGCAGGAATAGATCCCTGGAAGTTTTGATGGACTATTTAGGATATAAAAGAAACAAGAAAAAAGAGTTAAATGACTTTAATGGAATATCTCAAATCCCTCTATCCTCTAATTTGGGACTAGAAGAAATTTAAAGAAATTATTAAAAGGGGATAAGATTTTGAATAAAGACAAACAAGCTGAGACAAAGGGAAGTCGTGGTTTACTACTATAGAAATAAAATGGACACTGACTTCCGGTGGCTCCGTCTCCCTGGAGGACGTCTGGAATGGCGTCCCGAACTGAGATTCTGTAAAAGCTGGTGAAACAGCGGAGAACAGCTGTTAGCCAGCTTCAAAGCTTTTCTCTGGTGAAAGAGAAATAGCGAAGAGTTGCTGGATAGCAGAAGATTGCCCCAGGGGCTCTGCTTTCTTATGCAGAGTCTCGGAGGGGTGCCTGCTTAATCCAGCCCTACTCCAGACTCGGCTCGATCCTCCTAATTAGGCAGGACAAGAGGAAGACGCCCACCTCTGCTCCATTGATTCCGTTTTGAATAACTAAAAGCAGATGGGACAAACACAAGTGATTGATTATTGGGGAAGCAAGAAGAGAGCTGACTTCTACTTCTCTTTAAAGAAAGGGGAAAACTTTTTTTCACTTTAACTTAGTGAAGGAAGAAATGGCGTCTGAGAGGAAGTGGATTGGAGATTGATTGTGAGAGAAAGGAAGTTCGTCCCTGTGGATTTTGGCTGAATAGAAGCTCTCCGTAGGAAGCAAGGTGAAAGTTTTTATTTTACAACTTTAATTTGAGTCTTTTTGAGACTTTGAGATTTTACAATTCTAATTAGAGACTTTACTTAAATTAAAATGGCTTTTAAGCCACCAAAAGCTCCCATGACGAGAAGGGGGTCTGAAACTAACTTGGAAGATATGTTAAAGGAACAGAACAGAGTTTCTGAAGAGCGATTTAAAGAAATTATGAATAATATTCATGGTGTGAAGGATCAACTTAGGGAAGAAATTAAAGAGACTAATAAAAAAATTAGAGAAGATTTATTGATGGTTTTTCAAGGTTTGGCAAAAAATTTGGAAGTAATGGAGGATAAAGTGGAAGTAATTAGTCAAGCAAATCAGTATTTGGATAATAAAGTTGGAGAGCTCCAAAATAAAGTGGATAAAAATGAGGACCATGTGGTGGTATTGCAATATAGAGCGTTGGAGAAGGCTTTGAGAATTAGGGGTCTTCAAGACCGGAAGGAGGAAGATCTTAAAAAAGTTATATCAGAAGCCTTAGCTGAAATGTTAGGAATGGACCCTCGAGAAGTTGATTTTCAAATTGATAAGGTATATAGGGTTAATTCTTGGGTAGCGAGGCAGAAAAAGCTCCCAAGAGACATTGTAATTTATTTTTTGACTTCTACAATAAGAAATCAGATTTTGCAAGCTACATATCAAAAGAAATTGCAAATAGCAGAACAGGAGGTGTTGGTTTTGAAAGAGATCCCTGCTAAAATGTTAAAGGATAGAAGGGATTTTAGGTTTTTTACACAAGAGCTTAAGAAGCATCAGATTCAATATAGATGGGAGGTTCCAATTGGCTTAACAGTATTTTTTCAAGGCAGGAGATATCGAATTGATACTGAGTTGAAAGCAAAAGATTTTCTTTTTAATGTATTGAAAGTGGATGTAGAAACAGTGGATAAAAGTCTTCAAGAGAAACAGAGTGGGGAAGTTGAAACTGCACCTGTGATGTCAGTACCTCAAGAACAACCTCAAGAACAAAGAGTGACAAGGGGAGCTATTAGGCGTAAGGAGATAGAGGAATGACTTCAAAGACAGGAACAGGATTCTACTACTGAAGCTGTGGGAGGAGCCAAGCCGAAGAGTGAGAGTCTTCAGCTAATTGCTCAGAAGCTTCAAGAGGCCAGTGATGGCAAATAAATTTTTGACATGGAATGTTAATGGTTTAAATTCAGCACAGAAAAGAAGAAAAATATTCCATTATTTGAAACAATTTAAAAATGATGTGATATGTTTGCAAGAGACACATATAAAATTATCAGATCAGAAATATTTGATTAATTCGAAATTAGGTAAACATTTTGTTTCTTCTGCTCCGAATGGTATAGTTATATATTTGAAGAAAAATATATCAGCTAAATTAATTGAAACGGACATTCAAGGAAGATATATTGCTATTGAATTGATTTTAGAAGGAAGAAAGATACTTGTGATTGGCATATATGCACCTAATCAACAACAAGAAAAATTTTATAAACTGTTACATGAAAAATTGACTCTTTGGGACTATAAAACATTTATTATATTAGGGGATTGGAATGGTGTAATGGACATTAGAAAAGATAAAAGAACTCTTTCTAAGAAAATTCCTATGCATGCAAAACTGCCTAAATCTTTTTTTGATTTGATGGAAGATTTTGAGTTGAAAGATATATGGAGAAGGCAGAATTTTGATGATAGAGATTATACTTATTTTTCGGATAGGCATCAATCTTTTTCACGTATTGATTTTATATTAATTACCAATGATTTGCTTTCTAGGGTTAGGAAAACAAAGATATTTCCAAGGTGTTTAACTGATCATAGTCCGGTATGGATGGAGTTGCAATATGAAGGTGGAAGAAGATCATGGAGAATAAATGAAAATTTGTTTAGATATGAGGATAATGTAAATCAATGTAAAAAACAAATGAAAGAATTTTTTGATTATAATTTGGGTAAGGGAACTTCGATAGAAATGGTGTGGGACGCTAGCAAGGCCTTTATGAGAGGAAATTTGATATATATTAATAGTAGACAGAGGAGAAAATTACAAAAACAGCGTAGGGATTTAGAAGAGGAAATTCAGAGGAAACAAGAATTATTGGTATATAATCCACATGATTTAAAAACTATTGAGGTGATAAAGATATTACAGAGTCAATTTAATATGTTAATGGCAGATCAGGTGGCAACCAATATACAATATGCTAAACATAATACTTTTTGTAATGCCAATAAATCAGGGAGGTGGTTGGCTTACATGTTAAGGAAAAGACAGAAAGCATGTACTATTGAAAGAATTGAATACAAGGGTAAAATGCGATTTCAACAGGATAAAATTAAAAAAGCTTTCTTGGAATATTATACAAATTTATATGCCAGAGATACAATATTGAATATGGATATTGATAAATATTTGAAAGAATATAAGGTTAAAGGTTTAACTAATGAACAAAGGGAAGAGTTGAATCGGCCTATAACTTCTGAGGAAATTATTTTGGTAATAAAGCAATTAAAAATAGGGAAATCCCCGGGCACAGATGGACTTACAGCAATATATTATAAAAAGTTACAGGATGAGATAGTTGGTCCACTTATGGAGTTATTTAATCAGATACTGATGGGAGGAGGAGTGCCACCATCATGGAGGACTACTTTTATTTCATTGATACCAAAAGAGGACCAGGATTGTACTAAGCCTGGGAATTATAGACCGATTTCACTCTTGAATAATGATTATAAGATTTTTGCGAAAATAATGGCAAATAGGTTAATGGAAATTGTACAACAAAGGATTCATACTGACCAGTCTGGTTTTATAAAAGGGAGACAAATGAGGAATAACGTTAGGCAGATAGTGAATTTACTGGAATATTTGGGGAAAAAAAATCAGATTCTGGCAGCGTTTATATTCTTGGATGCAGAGAAAGCTTTTGATCGTTTGCATTGGGAATTTTTATTTAAATTAACAGACAAAATGCAATTTGGAAATGGTTTTATACGAATACTTAGGGCAATTTATGGAGAGCAAACAGCTCAGATAATAATTAATGGTAGTTTGACAGATAGTTTTAAAATTGCGAGGAACAAGGCAGGGGTGTCCTTTATCACCTTTATTGTTTATTTTGTCTTTGGAACCTTTATTGGATAAGATAAGAGAGTTAAGGGAGATAGAGGGTATTAGAATTAGAAGACATGAATACAAAGCTAGAGCATTTGCAGATGATTTGGTTGTTATGTTGACTCAGCCTATAAATTCGAGTGTATATTTGTTGGAAGTAATTAATCAATATGGAAGGGTCTCAGGGTTTAAAGTGAATCAAAATAAAACAAAAGTGTTAACCAAAAATATGATTAAGAACCAGAAAGAAAAACTAGAGGAAATAACAGGATTTGAAATTGTAAAAAAGGTTAAATATTTAGGAGTCTTTCTTACTTCATCAAATGTAAAATTGTATAAGAATAATTATGATGTGTTATGGAAAAAAATTCAGAAGGAAATGAATACTTGGAAAAAATTACAATTATCTTTGTTGGGGAGAATAGCAGCTATAAAAATGAATGTTTTGCCTAAATTCTTGTTCTTGTTTCAGATGATACCAATAATTAAGAAAGACAAAAATTTGGAAGAATGGCAGATTGGAATTAATAAATTTATATGGGAAGGGAAAAAAGCGAGAGTTAAAATGAAAATAATGCAAGATATACGGGAAAGAGGAGGATTAAAAATGCCTAATTTGTTCTTTCGGTAATAAGTGATTGGTTTAATTTGACGGAGGAAAGGATTTTGAATATAGAAGGTTATGATTTATTATATGGTTGGCATGCATATTTATTGTATGATAAGAAAGTAGATAAAGCTTTTAAGAATCATGTGTTGAGAATTTCTCTTCTGCGTGTCTGGAAAAAATATTATTATAAGTTAAATTATAAAATTCCTATATGGGCAAGTCCTCGGCACGCAGTAGAGAATATAAATATAGAACAGGAACAAGAAATGATTACTTATAAAGATCTTTTATACAATGAGAGGGGAAATCTACAATTAAAATCTTTGGATACATTAAAAGAAGAAGGGAGGAATTATACTTGGTTTCAATATGGACAGTTAAAGGCTAGATGGAAAGAAGATCAGAAAATTGGTATTATTCAAAATGAAGAAAATTTGGTTAAACAAATTAGAAATCAAACCCAGGGGCATATAAAGAGATTGTATACTGTGTTGATAGAAATAGATTCTGAAAGAGATTTAATAAAGGATTGTATGATAAAATGGGCACAGAATATTCAAGAACCAATAATGTTGGAAACATGGGAAAAATTTGGTTAGAAATGTTAAATTTACATAGCGCAGAATTTAAGGGAAAAATTTTTATAAGATGTTTTATAGATGGCATTTAGATCCTAAGAAATTATCATGTATGTATCCAGATATGCAAGCGAAATGTTGGAGATGTAATTGTGATGATGCTACATATTTTCATGTATGGTGGACTTGTAAGAAAATTAAGTCTTTCTGGATAAGAATCTGGTGGATTATGCAGAATGTTCTGAAGAAGAAGATAAAGTTCCTACCGCAATTTTTTCTTTTGGGAATAACAACGGACTGTACAGTGATTGAGACTAAGTTGATTTTGAACTTAATAACAGCAGCAAGACTGTTGATTGGACAATATTGGAAGAAAAAAGAATTACCCACAATAGAAGAATGGATATTGAAAGTTTCCAATTTGGCTGAGATGGCTAAAATTTCAGCCTTCTTGAAAGACAGTACTCAAGAAAAATATTTAAATGAATGGAAGAACTGGATTGATTATATTCAAAATAGATATCAGATTAAGAAATTTCGGATTGCCTTTGAATGAAGGATGTTGTTTTTGATTTTAATGGAAGAAGTCAGGTTATGTGGGAGAGAAGGATTATAATTGTGTTAGATTTTAAAAATTTAATGTATGACTGTTTGTTTAATGAACTATACCTTGTGTTTGCTCCGGGAAGTCGGGGGGGGAGGGGGTTTTGGAGGGAGGGGGGAAGGTGGGGGAGGGGGAAAAATTTAATTGTTGTTCTAAAACTTTTTCAATAAAAAAAAAAGAAATAAAATGGACACTTTTAAATTGTAATTTAAAAGAAGATACTTAAAGACAGAGGAAAAATGAAAGAAAGAAATTGTTTTTCTGTGTTTAAGATGCAGTCAAGAAAAGATGTTGGAAAATTGACCTTCACGATCTAAAACATCTAAGAATAAGAAGAAATCTAATTGTCACCTAAAATGACTACTTGTTACTTGTGGTTTGCAACTATATCAAAGAGTGACATCTAGAGGCAGAGGAAGAATGTAAGAGTTGAATAGCTTTTGTTTTATGACTATTCCCACGAAGATGGATGTTGGTGTGATTGCACAACAGCTTTAGGAAAGGATCCTGGATGGCTGCCTTTGGATTATAGAATTAAAAGAAAATTCCGTTATCTAAGCAAGAATACAAGTGACAAATATGGAACAAAAGAAAACATTTAAAATAAGAAGAAACTTAATTGTGATTTAAAATGTTTAACTTGTTATTCGTGATTTGTAATTGTATTAAAGAATGATTTCTAGAGACAGAGGAAGAATGTAGAATGGCCCAGTACAAATGCAAATGGGAAGAAGTAGTAGATGCTATCATCCCCCCTACCGAAATAGCAGCCCAAGTGACCAGCAACCCAGACGACATCCCCGCAACTGACAAGACCAACCGGCAAGAGATCTAACCACAAAACTGGTTCTGTGACAACCAACATATCTTGTCAAAAAGGGAGGACATAGCATGGAAAGGGACAAAACTCTAGTCCCAGAGTTCCTATGCGCTTTAATCCTTCAGAGGAGCCACAATGTCAAATCAGCGGGCCACTTTGGGTTCCTAAAAATTTTACACTTAGCAGAACCTTTGGAGTTCTGCAGAACTACTATTTCAATCAGAATAGAGCTGGAAGGGACCTTGGGGGTCTTCTAGTCCAACCCCCTGCTCAAACAGGTGACCTTATAAAATTTCAGACAAGTGACTGTCCAATATCTTCTTCAAGTGATGAAGCAGCACTGAAGGCTAGCTGTTCCACTGGTTAATTGTTCTCACTGATAGGAAGATTCTCCTTAATTCCAAATTGCTTCTCTCCTTGATTAGTTTTCATCCAGTGTTTCTTGTCTTGCCTTCTGGTGCTTCAGAAAATAAATTGACCCTCTCTTCTTTTTGTAATATGATGACCAAAATTGGATGCAGTATTTGAGGTGTGGCCTTACTAAGCCTTTATAAAGTATATTAATACAGATAGTCCTCAACATATGACTACATATGAGCCCAAAATTTATGTTGCTAAGTGAGAAATTTGTTAAGTGAGTTTTACCCCATTTTATAAAATATAGAACTTTTCTTGCCACATTTGTTAACTGAATGATACAGTTAACTGAATGTGATTTCCCCATTGATTTTGCTTGTCAGAAGGTGATTGCATGACCCCAGGATGTTGCATCTGTCATAAATGTGAGTCAGTTGCCAAGCATTTGAATATAAATCATATGACCTTTGAATGGTCACTAAATAAACTTTTGTAAGTCGAGAACTACCTGTACTTCATGTGATTTTGATTCTATTCCTCTGTTTATATAGCCAAGGGTTGTATTAGTTTTTTTGGCTGCTGCTGCAAACTACTGGATCATATTGAAGTGATTGTCCATTAGGACTCTAAGGTCCCTGACACAATTACTATTTTTTTGAGCCATGTTTCACTTAATCTGTATTTGTACCTTTGGTTTTTCCTGCCTAGGTGTAAAACCTTGCTTTTCTCCATATTAAATTTCATTTTGTTAGATAGGGCCCATTGTTCAAGTCTGTCAAGATCTTTTTGGATCCTGAGCTTATCTTCTGGATTGTTGATTATTCCTGCCAGCTTAGTGTCAGCTGCAAATTTGATGAGTTCCATTCTACTCCTTCATCTAAGTAATCTATGAAGCCATTGAAGAGTATTAGGCATTAAACAGAACCTTGTGGTACCCCACTGCTTAATTCCCTCTGTGTAGATATACAACCATTAAGGACAACTCGTTGAGCACAGTTTGTCAGCCAGTTACAAATCCATCTGGTGGTGATGCTGTCTATTCCACATTTTTCTAGCTTACCAAGAAGTAGGTTGTGGTCTACTTTGTTGAGTGCTTTGTTGAAGTCTATGTACACTATGTCCACAGCATTTCACTGGTCCATTAATTTAGTGACTTTGTCAAAGAATGAAATAAGATTGGTTTGGCATGATCTGTTTTAACAAATCTGTGTTTGTTTTTAGTTATAACTTCATTTGTTTCTAGATGTTTGCAGATCTCTTTTTTGATTATCTTTTCCAGTATCTTCCCAGTATTGATGTTAGGCTCATTCGTCTGAAGTATCCTGGGTCTGTTCCCCCCACCCTTTTTTTGAAGATTGGAACCATATCAGCTCTTTTCCAATCCTCAATAATTTCCTGGTATTCTAGGATTTTTGAAAGATATGCTACAGTCATTCTAGGGACGCGGTGGCTCAGGGGCTAGGACATTGAGCTTGTCGATCGAAAGGTCGGCAGCTCAGTGGTTCAAATCCCTAGTGTTGCTGGGTAACAGGGTGAGCTCCCATTACTTGTCCCAGCTTCTGCCAACCTAGCAGTTTCGAAAGCATGTAAAAATGCAAGTAGAAAAAATAGGGACCACCTTTGGTGGAAAGGTAACAGCGTTCCGTGTGCCTTTGGCATTGAATCATGCCGGCCACATGACCATGGAGACGTCTTCAGACAGTGCTGGCTCTTCAGCTTTGAAACGGAGATGAGCACCGCCCCCTAGAGTCGGCAACGACTAGCACATATGTGTGAGGGGAACCTTTACCTTTACCTTACAGTTGTTCTGAAATAATATCTGCCAGCTCCTTCAGGACTCTGGGATATAATGTCAGGTCTCTGTGATTTATATTTATCAAGATCAGATAAGTGTTCTCTAACCATTTTCTTTCTTATTTTTTCTTATTTTCTAGTTGTTTATTGTTAGGTTTTTGGTAGATTGGGCTAATAACTTTATGTGTGAAGACTGATGAAAAAAATGTGTTAAGCAGATCTGCTTTCTCTTTGCTGCCTGTTACTTCCTTACCATCTTCTCTCTTCAGTGGACCAACTATTTCCTTGATGTTTTTCTTGTTGTTTATATGTTGAAAGAAACTTTTTAAAAATTATTTTTGACTTTTGTTGCAAGTCTTTTTTTATTATGAACCTTTGCTTTCCTGATTTTTTATTCTATTTCCTAGATCTTGAACTCTACATTTTCCCATAGAGCCTAACATACTGGACTTTTGAATTGTCACTTCATAGTTCCTTTTTTAATCTGAAAAATTGTTATTCTTTTATTCTCCTGCTTGTGGGGAATGGCAGTCAGGCATGGGTAGACTCTGTCTGTCAGCCAATAGGGACCGAGTCTGCTAAACTTAAAGCCTGCCTCTCCCTGCTTGGGCTCCAGTTTATCGACTTAGTCTGGCTTGGACAGACGTGTCTTCTCTGCCTCAGGCTATTGCCTATTTTTTCTTCTGGATTTATTTTATTTTATTTTAGTTTCTCTTGGCTATTTCCTTCAGCAGAAGAATAAAAAGGGTTCTCTCCTTTTGTCTCTCCTTGCTGGGAGCTGCTTTGAGGCTGGACTGCCTGCTGGCAGATCCAAAGGGCAGCACTCACGAGCCAGCTCTGACGTGCTGACCCTGGAGCCCTGTTGCAGGAGATAGGCACAGGGCTGAAGAAGCCGCACTTACAGCATTTGCTCAGTGGCATATTTTGGCGCGAAATTCTGCTGGGTGCCATTTTGAAGTCGCTTTCTAGCCCAACGACTAGCAACAGAGTCTCCAGGGGCCATTGGAATTGCCTGCTTAGAATTTCTAGACTTCGGATCAAGGGCTGCAGAAACCTGGGCGCAGTAAGTAGCAGGGTTATTTAACCCATGTTCAGGGCCCTGATATTATTTGCGACTGGCCATGGATATCTATTCCAAGATGGCAGCCTCTCAACCTTCTCGCCCCTCCCGTTCTAGAACTGCAGCCCCACTTATGGAGGACCCTGGGGAGGGCACTTCAGGAACTGCACCCCCCCCCAGTAAAAAGGCAAAGGGACACAAATCTGTCTCCAAATCTTCTGAAGCCTCTAAATTGGAGGAGAGATGGCACAAGGCCATAGAAAAAGTTTTTCAAAAGGCACACTTCGAGGCCAGCAAGCAGGCCATGGCTAATATTGGAGCTGAAGCCCCTTCCAGGGTTATTTCTACTACCCCTCCTCCTTCATCTAGTCTAGCTGTGGCTCCAGATATCACAGGAGTTTACTTGTTTCCTGATGTCCCCTCTTCTGGGGACTTTCCTCCTCCTGCAAATGCTGCAATTTTATTTGCTCCCATTCCCAGCGAGATTTCGTCCCCTTCACCTAATGTGATTATGATTGAGACCAGTGATCCTGTGGTTCCTGTCCCTCACAGCAGTCTTGTTGCATCTATAGCTGTTCCTCTGGATACGCAGATTCGTCCTAATTTGCCTTCCATCATTTCTGAAGCCATACACCAGGTCATTGCCCAGGGCATTCAGCTGAGATCATCTTCCATGGCTTCTCATTCAGTGTCCCCCCTCAGCCACTCTCAAGGCCACTGTGGAACTGGGGATTCTGCAACCCCTCGTGTCAGGGGTCATTCCCCAAGTTCTGGCAATCAAGCCTCTATCTCTGGGGAGGGCGAAATTCCCCCAGATCCAGAGTTTTCGGATGATGAGGGCCTCACACCTGACCAGCCTTCCTTTGTTGGCCTTTTCAGACCTCAGGCTTTCATATCCTTGTTATACAAGGCTCAAACTTCTACCCGGCTGGGAACTCCTATTTCTTCTGCTGCTTCGGCTACAGCTGGGACAGATCCTGTTTCTCCCCTCTTTGCAGAACATTCAGTGCAGGCCAAGATGATTCCTGACCCCAAACTTTTTTCTGATGTGGTCCAAAGACAACTGTTTCCCCCTGGTTCTGGTCCCCTGCCCAACGGGCTTGATAAATGTTTATATAACCTTGCTCCGGATTTATCTGATCTATTGCAGGCTCCAATTGTGGATCCTTCTGTGGTAGCTCTCTGTGCCTCAGCAAACCTTATTGGTCCATCTGAGGAATCTTTGCGCCCAGAAGACAGGTGTGCAGAACATACTCTCATCAAGGGACACCAAGCCGTGGCCTGGGCTGTGAAAGCAGCTTCGGCTGCATCCTTTTTTAACTGGGCTTCTCTTCTGTGGCTGCAGCAATTACAGGAAAGGCTTCCTGCTTCTGATTCTAGCTCTCACCAAGATATCAACAAATTAGAGCTGCTATGGAATTTTCTGCGGATGCTACACTTAATGCTGCCAGATTTGCTTCCAAATCTATAGGTTCAACTGTCACATCCAGGAGGCTTCTCTGACTTCGACACTGGCAATCCGATGCCAGGAACAAATGGCATCTTGCTTCTTCCCCCTATCTAGGCAAACAGCTTTTTGGAGCCTCGCTGGACCCCATCCCGATCGAGACCAAGGATGGCTGGAATACTTTTTCTTCCTCTTTTTGCAGGCTGGACAATTGGCAGCAAAGCTCCTTTCATTCCCAGCCCTTTCAGAGTTCAGATGGCAGCTTCCAGTCCCACCATTCTCAGCGTTCATCCCAGTCCTGAGGGAGCTTCCTCTAGGACTGTCAGGTCAGACAGGGGTATAGATTCCAACCTAGGAAGTCATTCAGAGGTGGGAGAGGTTGTCCCTTCCACAGATCCAAGTAGTTCGCCGCCTGATTCCCTCATCGGAGGTAGGCTGTCTTTTTTCGCCAGTGATTGGGACTCCACTTCCACGGATGCTTGGGTCAGGGAAACGGTCAGGATTGGCCTTTCCCTGGAATTTAGATCTATTCCTCCAAGGGTTTTCATCCAGTGTCCTGTGTCCAGGGACAGGGCAACCGGGTCCTGGTTGAATCAGCCATTGCTCACCTGTTGGAGCCATTCAACTCATTCCTCCCGAACAGCACAGGCGGGGTTTTTATTCCCGGCTTTTCCTAGTTCAAAAATCCTTGGGGGGATGGAGGGCTATTCTTGACCTTAAGTCTGAACTGGTATATTGTTTACTGATGGTTCAAGATGCATTCCCTCCAGACCATTTTAGAGAGCATCCGTGAAGGGGACTTCCTCTCGTCTGTCAACCTTACAGATACTTACCTTCATGTTCTCATTCGGCCCGGCCACCACAAATTCCTCCATTTTTTCTACGCTGGCACTCATTACCAATATTGTGCCCTACCCTTTGGCCTTTCCTCGGCTCTTAGAGTGTTCACCAAGCTGATGGCTGCCCTTATTGGGAACATTCGCTCTCTTCCCATTCACATTCTTTTTTATTTGGATGATATCCTCATTCTCTCATGCTCTTCTGAGCTGGCACACTACCCTCCAAATTTTGGAGGGTAGTGTGCCAGCTACCCTCCAAATTTTGCAGTCCCATGGGTTTTTGATTAATTGGCATAAGAGCCATTTAACTCCCTCCACCCGACTTCTGCATTTGGGGGCCGTAATTGATACAGTTTCCTCAGAGGTTTTTCTTTCCCCTGAGCTTCAGAATAGCCTAGTGGAGTTGGCTAGTTGTTGTCGGAGGGAACGCTCCTCTTCCCTCTTGAGATTGTCCAGGTTGCTGGGGAAGATTGTTTCAACTTTTGGCATCAGCCCTTGGTCTCACCTTCACAGCAGGGAGCTTCAATAGTTCCTCCTCCCATTTCAACGGTCTCGCAGGAACACGTCATTGACTGTAATCCTCTTGTCTTAGACTGTCCTGGATTCCCTGGTCTGGTGGATGAGTCCGGCAATATTCAAGAGCAGCAGGTTTCGAGAACCCCAGTGGCTTATCCTCACCACCAACGCAAGCCTCTCTGGCTGGGGAGCTCATCTCAGTCCTCATCTGGCTCAAGGCCTGTGGTCTCAGCTGGACCTGGCACAGAACATCAACTGGCTGGAACTTCAAGCCATTCATGTGGCCCTGCTGCATTTTCAGGATCTAGTTCAGGGCCAGGATTTTCTAGTCCTGACAGACAACGTCTCAGCCAAGGCTCACGTGAACAGGCAAGGAGGCACTCACTCTCAGGCCCTTATGGAGGAATCCTTGCGATTGGACCTGTGGGCAGAGGCTCACTTAGCACCTCTGTGAGCAGCCCACATCTCCAGGACAACCAACCTTCAGGCCGACTTCCTCAGCAGGTCTCTGGTGGATCAGGCAGAATGGAGTCTCCATCCCTCCCTCTTCAAAGAAATCACGTCTCAATTTGGTCTTCCAGCGGTAGACCTGTTTGCCTCCCAGATGAATCATCAGGTCTCTTGTTTCTTCTCCAGGTTTCCCACTCTGGGGGTGGAGGTGGTGGACACCCTTTGGAGTCCCTCACTTTTGAACCTCCTGCTCTACGCCTTTCCTCCCCTACCCCTTGTTCCCAGGGTCATCAGGAAGCTGTTGGAAGAGAGAGCAGAGCTCTCCACTGGCCCAGGAGGGCCTGGTTCGCAATCTGGTGTCTCTGTTGGTGGCCTCTCACTGGAGGATTCCCGATTCCAGGATTTCTCTTCTGCAGGGGGCCCTGGTTCATCCGGAACCACAGCCTTTCCAGCTAATTGCCTGGAGGCTGAGCGGTGTTCTAACTAAAGCTAAAGTTTCTCCTACGGTCATCAGGACTATTCAGGCAGCTCATCGTCCTTCTACCAACCATATTTACGAGGTCACTTGGCATTCCTTCTCCTCCTGGTGCAGACGCCACTCACTCAACCCCACCTCTGCTTCAGTCTTTCAGATTTTGGACTTTTTGCAGAATGGGCTAGATTCCGGCTTAGCCCCCAATACTCTCCGGTGCCAGGTGGCTGCTATTTCATTGGTCTTAACTTGCGGATCTACTACGTCCATCGCTCAGGACCCTCTGATCCATAACTTTTTGAGGGGGCCCACAAATCTCTGTCCTCATGTGGTGCACTGATTCCCAACCTGGGACCTCAACAAGGTTTTGACCGCTCTCACCAAGGCTCCGTTTGAACTCTTGAGGGAGGTTTCTCTCCGATTTCTATCTCTTAAGGTCTCTTTTCCTTACTTCATCCCGTTGCATCTCGGAAATGGCTTCCCTGTCCATCCGGGCAGAACCTCTGCATCTTCCACCACGACAGAGTGGTTCTTCGTATGGACTCCACTTTCTTTTTGAAGGTAAATTGCCTTTCATAGGTCACAGGAGTTGGTGTTGCCCAACTTTTGCCCCTCTCCGTCCCATCATCTTGAGAGGCTTTGGCATATGCTGGATGTTTGTAGAGCTCTCAAGATTTATATATCTTGCACGTCATCTTTTCATCGAACTGAGGCTCTTTTCGTGGCTTTCCATCCTGCATCCATGGGAGCCAAGGTCTCTGCATCTTCATTAGGGCGGTGGATAAGGGCTGCCATCTCTACAGCCTATGAAGCTCACTTCCTGCCTGCGCCCCGGCACATCACCGCTCATTCTACAAGGAGTGCGGCTACTTCCATTGCTTGGGCGACTCAGGCTTCCTTGGAGGAGGTTTGTAAGGCTGCCACCTGGTCCACCCTGATTCCCTTCATTCGGCATTACCGCTTGGATTCCTACGCCTTAGCTGATGCTTCCTTTAGCAGATGAGTGTTGCAGGGTGTACATAAGAATTAGATGGCCTCTCTATTCCCTCCTGATCAGTCATCTTGCTTTGGTATGTCCCATGCCTGACTGTCATTCCCCACAAGCAGAAGAATGGGCGTTGTACTAACCTGGTACTTACCTCATTCCAAATAAGACATGTCAGTCTGCATCAAGCTCTTGCCGATAAACTGGAGCTCAGGCAGGAAGAGGTGGGCTTTAAGTTTAGCAGACTCGGTCCCTATTGGCTGACAGACAGAGTCTACCCATGCTTGATTGCCATTCTCCTCTGGACAGAGAAAGGACGTATCAGGTAAGTACAACGCCCAATTTCCCCTAATGTGAATGCTGCTCATACGCATCTCCTTCAAGATTCCAAATAGTACACACAATAATTTTCCAATGGAGATGCAGTGGAAATAGATGCAAGACACTTTTATTTCCTGGAGGGTGCAGTGATCAGCAGGTGTGGTATACTGAACATTTAAAAAGAAAAGGTGATTATGGGTTAGCATGAAATGGTTCCTGAGTTTGGTGTTGTGGAAGGAATCATGTAGAGTTGTTGGGCAGAATAAAAATGTAATACAATTCTTCACAATTACATTTGATAGATCTTATGGTATCACAGATGTTCCTTGTATTTTAAAAATCAAGTAAGAAATATGCCTGTTCTAATTCATTTTATATTTACTATACATAACTTGCAGCTTATTTTTTTTAGATTACTTCTATAGCACATTTAATTTTGCTAATACTTCTATTAGTCAATTGTGAAACAGTCATAACTGATTTGGTCCAAATGCACTGAGTATAAAGTTGGAACAATTATTTTTTCAGGATATTTTTATTTTATTTTATTTATTTATTTATTTCATCAAGCATGTATTTTATGACAGATACAAATGTAAACATAATTATAAATACATGTAATGGATACAAATAAAAGAAAACATTAGGACAGAGACGGTAGGCATGCTGGTGCACTTATGCATGCCCATTACAGACCTCTTAGGAATGGGGTGAGGTCTACAGTAGACAGTTGAAGGTTAAAGTTTTGGGGATTTGGGGAAGAAACCACAGAGTCAGGTAATGCATTCCTGGTGTATACAACTCTGTTACTGAAGTCGTATTTTCTGCAGTCTAGTTTGGATCGGTTTACCATGAGTTTGTATGTATTGTGTGTATTGTTTTGGTTGAAGCTGAAGTATTCATTGGCTGGTAGGACATTGTAGCAGATGATTTTATATACTATGCTTAAATCAGACCAAAGATGGTGAAGTTCTAAGTTGTCTAAGCCTTTAGACAACTTAGTAATATTAATATTAATATTGTGCAGTCTTACTCAAATGGAAGTCCCACTGATATCCCTGAAATTCATATCATGGAGTAAGTAATGGAGTAATAAAGCTTGATAATTCAAGAGAGAATATGTTATTGAGTTCTGTGAATTATTTAAATAGATAAACATAAGATTGCATTGTTAGAAAAATCATCAATATTTTATGACTGAGGGCATGTAATAGAATAGAATAGAATAGAATAGAATAGAATAGAATAGAATAGAATAGAATAGAATAGAATAGAATTTTATTGGCCAAGTGTGATTGGACACACAAGGAATTTGTCTTGGTGCATATGCTCTCAGTGTGCATAATACTGGTATATCTAAACATTGATATCCTACATATGGAGTTAATAAGAAATGGAGAAATTATTAGGACAGCAATGTTACACACCGGATGATTAAACCTCAGTAAAGTGAATAGAAATTTGGCATCATAACCAAATGTAGAATTACAGCCAAACATATCCACTTTTTTATCTTTTTTAGCTCTTGATTTACAGCTAGCCTTCCTCCTCTTCTGGCCATCCCCCAGCCATTCTCCATGGCCAATGGCCCCCCACCTTTCTTCCCTGATTATTCACCCAGGCACCGTTTGACCTGGATGTTTTCTGGCATGGGACAAATAGCCCCTAGCCAATCTGGTGGCAAGCAGAATCAATGTTCTGCAGGGGTAGCATGTGATTGGCAGTGGGTGGGGCAATTGTAGGGGCTATTGGGTGGGCAGCGTGCAATGCAATATTTTTTTTTAAAGCACTGCGGCTGCTCTGCAAGTTTTTTTTAAGAGGCTGCACTTTCAGATCAGTTGGGGAGCTGGTTTTGACAGGTTGTGCAGAGGGTGACAGAGTGTAGCTCTGAATTTGCTCCTACTGTGGAGTCCCCAGGCTCTATTCACATTTACACACACAGGTAATGCTATGTGAACATACACACATCCCTCATGGACAATTTCCATTCTTCTCTCTCTCCAGAACACACTTTCTTCTCCTAACTCTGGATGCCCTCCAGGCAGTCTGTACTACAATTCCCATCCTCCACCACTTCCTTCCACTGACACCTACTTCTTCTCTGCCCAGAGTGCAACTGGTCAAAATGCCCATCACCCAAAGGGTTGCGCCAGGCTGGCTCCTTCACCCCTTTTCATTTCCTGCCTCATTGGTGCTGGCTGAGTGGTGAGCCAAGCCATCTTTGTGAATCCCTCTAGAGGCACCCCTGCCTTCTCTTCCTGGTCCCTCCCCAACATACTTTTACCTATCTGCCTACCTAGTGGCAGCTGCTACGTCTCCTGCCAATCACCTTCCCCTTCTCTCCAGGTCCTGGTGACAGATCCTCGCAGCCCTGAGCAGCAGGATGCTTTTGCGCTGCAGCTTTGCTGTTTCCAACACCTTCTTTTTATAACTCGGATCCTGTTCTCCTCTGCACGACCTGTCAGAAGCACGCCTCTGGAGCCACCCAATTGGTCCAAAATACAGCCCCTTTTAAAAAATTCTTTTTTTTTTTTTTATTGAAAGAGTTTTAAAAAAACAAAAACATTTTCCCCTTTTTCCCCTCCTCCCAAAAAACAAAAACCACCCCTCCTCCCCACCCCGGCTTCCCGGGTCAATCACAAGGTAAAGTTATACATAAACCAAACATAGAATAAAATTTTCCTTCAATCCAAATAACCACATCCAAAGCTTTTCGTCTCCAACCCCTCCCATTACATAAAATAACTTTCTAATTATTCAAAGGCAATCTGATATTTCTTAATCTGATATCTGTTTTGTAAATAATCAATCCATTTTTCCATTCAATTAAATATCTTTCCTGCGTATTGTCTTTTAAAACGCTGAGATTTTAGCCATCTCAGCCAAATTAATAACTTTCAATATCCATTCTTCTATTGTAGGTATCTCTTCTTTCTTCCAGTATTGTCCAATCAACAGTCTTGCTGCTGTTATTAAGTTCAAAATCAATTTAGTCTCAATCCCTGTACAATCCGTTATAATTCCCAAAAGGAAAAATTGTGGCAGGAACTTTATCTTCTTCTTCAGTACATTTTGAATAATCCACCAAATTCTTATCCAAAAGACCTTAATTTTCTTGCAAGTCCACCAAATATGAAAATATGTAGCGTCATCACAATCACATCTCCAACATTTCGCTTGGATATTAGGATACATACATGATAATTTTTTGGGATCTAAGTGCCATCTATAAAACATCTTATAAAAATTTTCCCTTAAATTCTGTGCTTGTGTAAACTTAACATTTCTAACCCAAATTTTCTCCCATGTTTCCAACATTATTGGTTCCTGAATATTCTGTGCCCATTTTATCATACAATCCTTTACCAAATCCTTTTTCCGAATCTATTTCAAGCAACACATTATACAATCTCTTTATATGCTCCTGGGTCTGATTTCTAATTTACTTTATTAAATTTTCCTCCCTTTGCATTATACCAATTTTTTGATCTTCTTTCCATCTAGCACTTATTTGCCCATATTGAAACCAAGTATAATTCCTCCCTTCTTCATTTAATACCTGTAATGATTTTAATTGCAATCTACCTCCTTCAGCATACAAAAGTTCTTTATATGTAATCATTTCCTGTTTCTGTTCTATATTTATATTCTCTATTGCATGTCTAGGGCTCACCCATATAGGAATCTTGTAATCTAATTTATAGGAATATTTTTTCCAGACCCGCAAAAGAGCACTTCTCAACACATGATTCTTAAAAGCCCTATCCACTTTTTTCCCATAAAATAAGTACGCATGCCATCCATATAACAAGTCATAACCTTCTATATTCAAAATTCTTTCCTCTGTTAAGTTAAACCAGTCACTTATTACTGAAAGGGTTACTGCTTCATAATATAGTTTAAAGTTAGGCATTCTTAAACCACCTCTTTCCCGTGAATCCTGTATTATTTTCATTTTAACCCTCGCCTTTTTACCCTGCCATATAAATTTATTAATCCCACTCTGCCAATCTTCCAAATTTTTATCCTTTTTAATTATAGGTATCATCTGGAACAGAAACAAAAATCTAGGTAACACATTCATTTTAATAGCCGCAATCCTTCCCAATAGGGATAACTGCAATTTTTTCCAGACACTCATATCATTCTGAACTTTTTGCCATAGCAAGTCATAATTATTCTTATAAAGTTTCTTGTTCGATGAGCTAATATAGACCCCTAAATATTTAACCTTTTTTACTACCTCAAATCCTGTCATTTCCTCTAGTTTTTGTTTCTGTTGTATAGACATATTTTTAATTATCACTTTTGTTTTATTCTGATTTATTTTAAATCCTGATACCTTTCCATATTTATCAATTACTTCCAACAAAATCTACTTGAATTTATAGGATTCATTAACGTAACCACTACATCATCTGCAAAAGCTCTAACTTTGTACTCATATTGTCTAATCTTAATTCCCTCTATTTTCATTAATTCTCGTATTTTATCTAATAATGGTTCCAGAGTCAAAACAAACAATAATGGTGATAAGGGACATCCCTGTCTTGTTCCTTTCGCAATCTTAATAACTTCTGTCAAACTACCATTTACTATAATCTGTGCTGTTTGCTCTCCATAAATCGCTTTAATTATTCTAATAAAACAGTCTCCAAATTGCATTTTCTCTATTAATTTAAATAAAAAATCCCAATGCAATCGATCAAAGGCTTTCTCTGCATCCAAAAAAATAAGTGCCGCTGAAGTATTCTTCTTTTCCAAATATTCCAATATATTAATAATCTGTCTAACATTATTCCTCATCTGCCTCCCTTTTATAAAACCAGATTGATCAGTATGAATTCTTTGTTGTAAAACTAACATTAATCTATTTGCTATTATTTTTACAAAAATCTTATAATCATTATTTAAAAGTGAAATCGGCCTATAGTTACCAGGTTTAGAGCAGTCTTGCTCCTCTTCGGTATCAGTGAAATAAAAGATGTTTTCCATGACGGGGTATTCCCACCCTAATTGTATCTGATTAAATAATTCTTTAAGTGGGCCTAATATTTCATCCTGTGTTTTTATAATAAGTTGCTGTAAGACCATCTGTACCAGGGTTTTCCCATTTTAATTGTTTAATTGCCTCCACTATTTCTCCAGTAGCTATCGGCCGGTTCAGCTCCTCCTCTGTTCTAATGTTAGAATATTCACCTTATAATCTTTCAAATAATCATAAATGTCCCTATCAATATTTTGTCTTTTGCATATAGTGCAGTATAAAATTCTGAGAATGCCTTTTTAATTTTATCCTGTTGGTATATTTCTTTACCTTTATATTCTATTTTTTGTATGACACGTGCTTTCTGTTTCTTCCTTAAATTATATGCCAACCATCTCCCAGGTTTATTTGCATTACAAAAGGTATTATGTTTAGCATATTGTATATTCGTTGCCACCTGGTCTGCCATTAACATATTAAATTGACTCTGTAATATTTTTATAGCCTCTTTAAGTTTATGATCTTGTGGGTTTTGAATTAATAACTGTTGCTTCCTTTGAATTTCTTCTTCCAAATATCTACGCTGCCTTTGTTTATTATTCCTTTGCCTGTTGTCCAAGTAAATCAATATCCCTCTAATAAACGCTTTGCTCGCTTCCCACACAGTTCCTATAGGTGTCCCTTTGTACATATTAAAATCAAAAAATTCTTTTAACTGTTTCTTACAATAAGTTACATTATCCTCATATCTAAACAGATTTTCATTCAACCTCCATGTTCTACCACCTTTTTTCCCTTGTAATAATTCCATCCATACTGGGCTATGGTCAGTTAAACACCTCGGAAATATCTTCGTTTTCTTCACCCTAGAAAGCAAGTCATTAGAAATTAAAATAAAATCAATGCGTGAAAAAGATTGATGCCTATCAGAAAAAAGTAAAATCTCTCTCATCTGGATTCCGTAACCTCCATATATCTCTAAACTCAAAGTCTTCCATCATTTCAAAAAGGATTTAAAGGTTTAGCTGCCATTCTGTCTTCAAAAGAATCAGAATTCAAACTTAATAACTCTCCTTCCCTCCTTTCAGTATAAAAACTCCGTTTGTAACAATCCACAAATAACGCTGCTTCATCGTACTAAAAATTTTACTTTCACTTTTAGGCGCCATTTTAAAAGTCAATTAATCAAAGACAAAGAAAGGTTTCAAGTTTCAAAAGGAGTCGGTTGCTTGCCATGCTGATTCTGCATCAAAGTTGAGCGCTTGTGAAATTCCGTCTGCTTGGAATATCAATCAATTTAATAAGTCCTCTAGAGCAGAAGCGACATTCCTCTCCTTTTCCCTGATAAAAACAGGGGCGTGCTGAAGTTGGAAGGAGTGGAATTCGGTGGGGTCATAAATCCAGGAAAATTCGCTCTTGAGAGCAAACCCCCTGTCAGACCTGCCACTCTTCCACAATTCTGATAACCTCTTTCACCCAGAGATTATGCTAAGCTCAGTGAACAGTGATTTATTTTCTGTTTCACTGACTTTTACAATCTTCTAACACGGAGTGCTCTGTTAGAGCACCCAGCAGGAGGGTGACGTCACTGGAGCCCGCCCCTTTTAAAAAATTCTTGCGTTGCACTTTGCCCACCCACAGCCCCTGCAATTGTCCTGCTGACTGCCAATCTTGTACCACCCCAATAGCACCATTGGCTGGGGACTATTTATCTCATGCAGCAAAATGTCCTGGTCAAACAGTGCCTGGGTGAATGGGCAGGGATAAAAGGTGGAGGGCCAGGGGGCCATTGGTCATGGAGAATGGCCAAAGGAGGCTTAGCAGTGGAGGAAAGTTGGCTATAAATCAGCTAAGGCAGATGGCTGGGGGTGAAGTGGCATGGCCGAGAATTTCTTTATGCTGTGTCACCTTCTTGTTCTACCCAAAGCACCTGAGGGTAGAACAAGAATCAATGGGTGGAAACTGATCAAGGAAAGAAGCAACTTAGAACTAAGGAGAAATTTCCTGACAGTTAGAACAATTAATAAGTGGAACGACTTGCCTGCAGAAGTTGTGAATGCTCCAACACTGGAAATTTTTAAGAAAACCATCTGACTGAGATGGTGTAGGGTTTCCTGCCTGGGCAGGGGGTTGGACTAGAAGGCCTCCAAGGTCCCTTCCAACTCTGTTGTTATATTATATTATATTATAAATCCTGTTCCTGTCAAGAGTGCGTTCCTCAAGACAGTGTTCTTGGACCAACACTCTTCATACTATACATTAATGATCTTTGTGACCATATCTCAAGTAATTGTGTTCTCTTTGCTGACGATGTCAAACTATTTAACACCACAGACAATACATCTATCATTCAAAAAGACCTTGATCATCTAACCGCTTGGTCTAAAACTTGGCAACTCCAAATCTCAACCAGCAAATGCTCAGTCTTACATATTGGAAAAAAGAACCCAAACACTAAGTACATACTTGATGGACATGATACAGATGACCCCCACCCTGTTAAAGACCTTGGAGTTTTCATATCAAATGATCTAAGTGCCAAAGCCCACTGCAGCTACATAGCAAAAAAGGCTCTAAGAGTTGTAAACCTAATCTTGCGTAGCTTCTTTTCCAAAAACACTACACTACTAACCAGAGCATATAAAACATTTGCTAGACCAATTCTAGAATACAACTCGCCTGTCTGGAACCCTCACCACATTTCTGACATCAATACAATTGAACGTGTCCAGAAATATTTTACAAGAAGAGTTCTCCATTCCTCTGAAAACAACAAAATACCTTATCCCACCAGACTTGAAACTGCTTAGAAAACTTAGAACTCCGTGGACAAGATCTAAGTTTAACTCATAGAATCATCTATTGTAATGTCCTTCCTGTTAAAGACTACTTCAGCTTTAATTGCAATAATACAAGAGCAACCAATAGATTGAAACTTAATGTTAACCGCTTTAATCTAGATTGCAGAAAATATGACTTCTGTAACAGAATCATCAGTGCTTTGAACACTTTACCTGACTCTGTGGTCTCTTCCCATAATCCCAAAAGCTTTAACCAAAACTTTCTAATATTGACTCAATTCCTAAGAGGACCATAAGGGCCGTGCATAAAACACATAAACGCGCCTACTGTTCCTGTCCTATTGTTTTCTTCTTCTTATATATATATATATGAAGATATATATATATATATATATATATATATATATATATATATATATATATATATATATATATATATATAGTCTTTTTGTTCGGGTTTTCTCCCGTGTAAAATTGGAAAACCCAAACAACCAAAGACCTACATACAAACACCCGTGAAAACCTCAGAAAACATATAAATAAATAAATAAATAAAATAAATGTATCTCTCGACATTTTAATCAATTAGTCTCAATTAAGAATAACATTTCATTCTCTCTATTCTAATCAGCTTTCTTAATTTAATGTTAAACATCTCCAATCTCATTCCCTAAACTCCATCATGTAATTTAACATTTTCATTATACAATCTTACTTAAATCTCTTTAACATATCTCTCTAACATTGATAAAAAAGATCCCATATTTTATAGAATTGTTTCTCTTCCTGTTCTCTAATTTCTAATGTCAATTTACTCATTTCTGCATATTCCAACATTTTCATAATAATTTCATCTCGTAATGGAAGTCTTTCATTTTTCCAATTTTTAGCAAATACAATCCTCGCTGCTGTTGAAACATTTACAATCAAATATCTCACTTCTCTATTATATATTTCAGATATAATTCCCAATAAAAATAAAAAAAATTTTGGTTTAAAATCAATATGTTTCTTAATCATCTTTTCCAACCATGTGTGGATTTTAGACCAATATCTTTTAGCTTCTACACATGTCCACCACATATGGTAATATGAACCGGGTGTCTGGTGACATTTCCAACATTTTGCAGATTTATTTTTAAACATTCTAGTGATTCTTGTCGGGGGTAAGTGCCATCTATAAAACATCTTGTACACATTCTCTTTATATGCAGTAGACATTGTTATTTTGTAGTTTTGAGTCCAGAGTTTTTGCTATACTTCCAGGTCAATTCCATGTCCGAAGTTTTCCCCCCAGGCAATCATTGTCTCTTTAACTTGTTCTTCTTCTAAATTAAATTCTAATAAGTAGCTATATAATTTCCTAATTAGGTTGTCATCAGTACCTGTCAAAATTTTATATAAATTACTCATATTATTATAAATCTCTTCTGTTTTGGAATCTTCATCATATCTGGAACGTATTTGC
The DNA here is from genome assembly GCF_028640845.1 of Ahaetulla prasina. NCBI lineage: Eukaryota > Metazoa > Chordata > Lepidosauria > Squamata > Colubridae > Ahaetulla > Ahaetulla prasina. Next base: position 42,452,359 of record NC_080545.1, read on the forward strand.
AGATAAGAAAACCAATTCATTTTTATACCTTGTAATTCTAATTCCTGTATCGTTTTTGGTTCATCCTTGTGAACTGTTGAATGAAAAGGGTGAATATCTAACAATTTGTTCTTTCCTAAATATTATTGAATATGAAAAAGCCTCAATAGTTGATACCCAAACTGGAATTTTTAAATAGTGCTTTTTAAAAATCTTTTCCCAGTTTAGCAGTAATGCCTCTCTTATAAAGTATCTTCTAAAATAACCCTGTATTTTAGCTTACCCTGGACTACAAATCTTGATCAGGGCAAAGCAATAGATGCAATTTACATAGACTTCTGTAAAGCCTTTGACTCAGTGGTACATGACAAACTTCTTCTAAAACTAAAATCCTACGGCATCTCCGGACCCCTCCATAATTGGATAACTGCATTCCTGTCAAACAGGCAACAAATGGTCAAAATAGGCAGTGCCCTATCAAATCCTGTTACTGTTAATAGCGGTGTCCCCCAAGGCAGCGTTCTAGGATCAACACTCTTCATATTATACATTAAAGACCTCTGTGACCATATTATAAGTAATTGTGATGATGTTAAACTATTTAACACTACCAATAATGCGGCTACCCTTCAAAAAGACCTTGACTTTGTGTCAGAACGGTCAAAAATTTGGCAACTCCAAATCTCAACCAACAAATGCTCTGTCTTACACATTGGAAAAAAGAACCAGAACACCAAATACAAGCTTGATGGACATGACCTTGTAGATGACCCTCACTCCATCAAAGACCTTGGAGTTCTCAAATCAGATGATCTAAGTGCCAAAGGCCATTGCAACTACATCGCCAAAAAGGCATTAAGGGTTGTAAACCTAATCTTGCATAGCTTCTTCTCTGGATAGATTACACTACTAACCAGAGCATACAAAACATTTGCTAGACTAATTCTCGATTACAGCTCGCCTGTCTGGAAATCATACCTCATTTCGGACATTAATACAATTGAACGTGTCCAGAAATATTTTACAAGAAGAATCCTCCACTCCTCTGATCACAACAAAATACCTTATACCACCAGACTTGAAATCCTGGGTTTAGAAAATTTAGAACTACGCCACCTTCGGCATGACCTGAGTATAATTCATAAACTCATCTGCTACAATGTCCTTCCTGTTGAAGACTACTTCAGCTTCAACCACAACAATACATGAGCACACAATAGATTTAAACTTAAAGTGAACAGCTCCAATCTTGATTGTAGAAAATATGACTTCAGTAAAAGAGTTGTTAATGCCTGGAATGCACTATCTGACTCCGTGGTCTCATCCCAAAATCCCCAAAACTTTAACCAAAGACTGTCTACTGTTGACCTCACCCCATTCCTAAGAGGTCTGTAAGGGGCATGCATAAGAGCACTAGCATGCCTACCGTTCCTGTACTAATGTTCCCTTTGGTTGTATTCAATTTGTATGGTTATTTCATGCATGTTAGCGGAAATTTGGCATGGTTCACTGAATCAGTAGTGACCTCTGGCTGGCCACGTCACCAAACTGGTCACCTGGTCCCTGCTCACTCATCCAGCCTGATGCTTGCCCCACCTGCTCGCCCCAAACCTCAGTCACATGACTGTGTGGGATATTGTAACTAGTCATAAATTTGTGTGTGTGTGTGCATGGCTGTCAAAACTCCAACAACAGATCAAGTAGATTTGGGGAGTTTAGTCATAAATTTGAACATTTGCTAAGCAACCGACCATTAAGCGAGGATCACTTGTATTTGGTTTGCCTTAAGGGTTCAGAGCTGTATGGAATCTGGTTTCCTTTGACCCTTTGGGGGATTGCAAAAGGTCTGGATGCAGGAATCCTCATAGGGGGAACTAGGATTGTGCCACTGAATCACATGACCACCAAGCCACACCCACCAAAAAAGCCATGCCCACAGAACCAGTAGTAAAAATTTTTGAATACCACCACTATTTGCGATCATATTAAAAGCAACTGTGTTCTCTTCGCTGATGATGTAAAACTATTCCACACAACCGACAATGCTGCGACCCTTCAAAAAGACCTTGACTATGTGACAGATTGGTGACACAAGTGGCAACTTCAAATCTCAACCAACAAATGCTCCATGTCAAGGTTCCAGAAAAACCTCTTCTGCATAAAAATACTCAGAAGCCATTGTCTTTCAGAGTTCTTTACTAGCATGAGGAAACTGGCACACGATGAGTGAAATTTCAAAACTGAAATTCTGGATTCTTTTCCCAGTTATACAAACCCCAAGAGTCCCACCCCCCTAACCCCTTTGCTGGTCACATGGTCCCACATTCTCCCAGTTCATTCGAATATCTTCTCGCCACTCCTCCTGCAGATGTGAACACCATCCAACCTTGACCGCTTGAAGAATGTTACCATACCCCTCAACCCCCCTTCTTCCCCTCAGGGGAAAAATGTGGCAGCGTCTGGAACCCTAAAGTCTAGTATGGTTTCCAGGCCTGACAGGCATCCCCTTGGAAAAAGCTATATCCTAGGAAAGAAAACAAAGAATTAATAAAGAAGAGTGTCAGTGGTCACACTTCCCTTCTACCCCCCCCCCTCCAAGAGGTTTTTTAGGTTTGTCAGGAAAGTGTCGTGAAATTGTTTAATCAAATTGTCCGCATTTACTTTCCAACTTTTGACCCAAGTAGATTCAGATAATGGATATCCCTTCCAGTGGACTAAATATTGTAATTAACCTCTGTATAGTCTAGAGTCAAGGATTTTCTTGATTTCATAGTGGGTTTCACCTTGGATTATCAAGGGTGGTGAGCGGCAGGTTGAGGTCTCACCAGACTGTCTAGCAGGTTTTAATAAGCTGGTATGGAATACGGTGTATTTCCCCAACATTCGAGGGAGCTTGAGTTGGATGATAGGGATTAATAATTTTACAATGGGGAAAGGACCCAAAATTTTGGACCGAATTTTCTGCTGGGTATTCTCAACCTCAGATACTTAGATAAAAGACTTTATCTCCAATGCAAAAGGGGTTGAAGGCGTGTTTGTCAGCTTGGGCTTTGTAATTCCAAGCTGTCACAGCTAAGGCCTTTTTTGTATTTTCCCAACCTTTTTTCAACGAATTCATCCAGTCCGTTAGGGAAACGGAAGTGGGGGGTTGCACAGGGAGTTCAGGCATTGGAACGAAGTCCATGCCGGTGGTTACCTGAAAAGGGGTTAACCCCGTGCTGCTGTGTACAGCATTATTATATGCGACTTCTGCAAATGGTAACAAATCTGACCAGTTTTCTTGTTGGTAATTTACATAACACCGTATGTATTGTTCCACCATCGAGTTCAATGTTTCAGCCGCTCCATTGGTCTCTGGATGGAACCCAGAACTAAGTCCTTGAGACGACCCAATGGATCGTAGGAACTCCCTCCAGAACTTGGCTGTGAATTGAACACCCCTGTCGGATATTATCCTTTTAGGAACTCCATGCAGTCTGTAGATGTGTTTGATGAAGAGCTTTGCTAATTTTCTCACCGATGGCAATCCACTGCACGCAGTGAAATGGGCCTGTTTAGAGAACAAGTCTACTACCGTCCATATCACTGTATTTCCCCCACTAGATGGGAGTTCAACAATAAAATCCATAGCAATCTCTTCCCAGGGTCTGGTGGGTTCGGCTACGGGTTGTAGGAGTCCAGGGGGTTTCCCTGGTCTGGACTTCATGGTAGCGCAGGTAGCACAGCTCTGGACATAGTCTTCGACATCTGATTTCATTTTTGGCCACCAGAATTGTCTCCTAGCCAAGCGGAGAGTCTTTAAAAATCCAAAGTGACCTCCTAGGTGAGAGTCGTGGCTTCTCTGTAGTATAGGCAGCCGCATAGCGACGGGTACATAAATCTTGGTTCCCTTCCAGGGTATCCCATCCCTTAAGGTGAGGTGTGGCAAGTTTTCTTTAAACCAAGCATCGTCAGTGAGTGCTGATTTTAATTCCGCTAGTAGTTTATTTGGTGGGATGTTAGTACTACGGCGTGATCGCGGTCGAGTAAGTGCTTGGCTGGCCGGTTCGCTATCGGGAATCATCGCATGTATTACCTCTTCGCGTTGGCTGTCAAATTGTGGTTTCCTAGATAGGGTGTCAGCCAGTAGATTCTGGTTGCTGGGGATGTATTTGAGGGTGAAATGGAACCGTTTGAAAAACTGAGCCCATCGAACTTGTTTGGGAGAAAGCTTTCAAGGGGTTTTTAAATATTTGAGATTTTTTTTTTTAAGTTTTATTTTTACAATCATATCAAATAATTCATCCAATGTACAGTTATATACAATTAGTCGGGCTTGCCCAGTCACCACCCCCCTTTTTAACACTCTTCCCTCTTCTACCTTCTTTTACTTTCCAAACCTTCCTCTCCTTCTCTTATCTACATCCTCTCCTCCCTCCACCCTACACTCCTTCTCCCTCTTCTACCCCTCTTCCTTCCTCTTCTCCTCTTTCCTACCTCCTACTCTCTCTTTTCTCCCTCCCCACCGTTCTAAAATGGTAACTGGGCAGACCCGACCCTACATTAATTATATTTATACATCTTCAATAATCCCTGTACATTAACCATCACTCCATCTCTACCCTCAACCCCCAGTTCCCTCCCCTTACCCCCACCCCCCGACTTCCCAGAACAAAATGCAGGGTATCAAAACTAACAATCATAATCCAAAATAATTCCTAAATTATAATTTCTAGTCACTCCACACTTAATAACACTCTCAATTCCCCTCTCCTTCAGAAATATATCTAATACAAAATATTTCCTAAATTTACTCATATGCTATTCGATATTTTTTTATCTGATACTTATTTTGAATATAATCAATCCACATTTTCCATTCTAAAATATATTTTTCTTGTGTATAGTCTTTCAAGTAAGCAGAGATTTTTGCCATTTCTGCCAGATTTGATACTTTGAGTGTCCATTCTTCAATTGTAGATAATTCTTCTTTCTTCCAATATTGAGCAATCAAAAGTCTTGTGGCTGTTATTAAGTTCAAAATCAATTTAGTCTCTATAGCTGTACAATCCATAATTATTCCTAGTAGAAAGAACTGCGGAGTAAACTTAATCTTCTTTTTCAAAATATTCTGCATGATCCACCATACCTTAATCCAAAATGCTTTAACTTTTTTACAAGTCCACCATATATGGTAATAAGTGGCATCTTCACAATTGCATCTCCAACATTTAGCCTGTACATTAGGATACATACATGACAACTTTTTGGGGTCTAAATGCCATCTGTAAAACATCTTATAAAAATTTTCTCTCATATTTTGCGCTTGTGTAAATTTAACATTCCTCACCCAAATTCTTTCCCAAGTTTCTAACATTATTGGTTGCTGAAAATTTTGTGCCCACTTAATCATACAATCCTTAACCAGTTCAGTCTCTGAGTCTATTTCTACTAATACATTATACAACCTCTTAATATGCTGTTGGCCTTGATCTCTCATTTGTTTTAACAAATTATCCTCAGTTTGCTTAACACCTATTTTTTGATCTAGTTTCCATCTAGCTTGTAATTGTCCATATTGGAACCATGTATAATTTTTCCCTTCTTCCCCCATCTTTTCTCTGGATTTTAATTGTAATTCCCCCTTTTCCATACAAAGAAGTTCTTTATAGGTAACTACCTCCATCTTTTGATATATATTTATATTTTCTATCATGTGTCTCGGGATTGCCCATATTGGAATCTTTCCATCTAATTTATATTGATATTTCCTCCAGACCCTCAATAATGCATTTCTAATTATATTATTTTTAAATATTTTATCTACTTTCTTATCATATAATAAATAGGCATGCCACCCATATAACAAACCATAACCTTCTATATTCAAAACTCTTTCCTCAGTCAAATTAATCCAATCAGTAATTAATGATAAGACAACTGCTTCATAATACAATTTTAAATTAAGCATTTTAAGACCCCCCCCCTTTCCCTTATATCCTGAATTATTTGTAATTTTATTCTTGGCTTTTTGCCCATCCATACAAAGTTATTAACCCCCTTTTGCCATTCCTGTAATTTGATGTCATTCTTAAGCACCGGTATCATTTGAAACAAAAATAGAAACCTGGGCAAAACATTCATTTTTATAGCCGCTATTCTTCCCAACAGGCATAGTTGTAACTTCTTCCAACTCTCCATTTCTTTCCATACCTTCTGCCACAATACCTCATAATTATTTTTGTATAATTTGACATTTGAAGCTGTAATATATATTCCTAAATATTTAACCTTTTTAACGATTTCAAAACCTGTAGTTCTTTCTAACTCTTCTTTTTGTTGTATATTCATATTTTTAGTTATCATCTTTGTCTTTTGCTGATTCACCTTAAATCCAGATACTTTGCCGTACTGACCAATTATATCTTTTAAACCAGTAGCTGAGTATATTGGTTGAGATACAGTAACAACCAAGTCATCTGCAAAAGCTCTTAATCTGTAATCTTGATGTTTAACTCTAATTCCCTTTATTCGATCAGAACCACGTATTTTATTCAGAAGAATTTCTAAAGTTAAAATAAAAAGTAATGGAGACAGGGGACATCCCTGTCTCGTCCCTTTTCCAATTTTAAAAGTTTCTGTTAACCCACCATTTACTATTATTTGTGCTGTTTGCTTCTGATATATTGCTTTAATTGCATGGATAAAATAATCCCCAAATTGCATTTTTTCTATTACTTTAAATAAAAACTGCCAATCCAATCTATCAAAAGCTTTTTCAGCATCCAAAAAAAAGAACGCCGCTGAGACTTGGTTGTTTCGTTTCAAATATTCAAGTAAATTTACAATTTGCCTCACATTATATCTCATCTGCCTACCCTTAATAAATTCTGACTGATCATTATGAATTATTTGATTCTTCACTGGCATTAATCTATTAGCAAGTATCTTGGCAAATATCTTATAATCAGTATTTAAAAGTGATATAGGCCTATAATTCTCTGCTTTAATACCATCTCGATCTTCCTTCGGTATTAACGAAATAAAGGCTGTCCTCCATGAAGGGGGAACATCTCCTCCCATTTGAATTTTATTAAATAACTCTTTAAGCGGTTCAACCATTTCATTTTGTAAATTTTTATAATAAACAGCTGTTAAACCATCTGTACCTGGTGCTTTACCGATTTTAAGTTGCTTAATTGCTAACAAAATTTCCTCTGAAGTAATTAATTGATTCAGTTCTTCTCTTTGATTTTCTGTAAGCTCACAAATATTTTGTTGTTGTAAATATCTTTCTATCTCTGTATCATCAATCATATCCCTAGTATATAACTTACTATAATACTCTAAAAATGCTTTTTTAATCAAGTTCTTTTGATAAACTTCCTTACCCCTATATTCTATTTATCAATCGTTCGTGATTTCTGTTTTTTCCTTATTAAATAGGCAAGCCATCTTTCTGGCTTATTGGCATTATTAAAGGTATTATGTTTTACATATTGTAAATTTATTGCTGCTTGATCTGCCATCAACATATTAAACTGACTTCTTAATATATTTATTTATTCTTTTATTTTACTATTTCCTGGGCTATTTATCAATAACTGTTCTTTCTTTTTAATTTCCTCTTCCAATTCCATTTTCTTTTTCTGCAATTTATTTTTATATTTAATATTCATTTGTATAAGATTTCCTCTCATATAAGCCTTGCTAGAGTCCCAAATCATCTCTATAGATGTTTCTTTTTTCATATTCATAATAAAAAATTCTTTCATTTGCTTTTTACATTCATTTACATTTTGTTCATATTTAAACAAATTCTCATTCAACCTCCATGATCTCCTAGCCTCCTTTTCCCGATCAAATTCAATCCAAACCAGACTATGATCAGATAGAGTTCTTGAACAAATCTTAGTCTTCTTCACTCTAGAGTACAAATCATTAGAAATCAAAATAAAATCAATCCTCGAAAATGATTGATGCCTGTCAGAAAAGAAGGTAAAATCCCTCTCTTCTGTATTATGTTCTCTCCAAATATCTCTTAATTCCAAGTCCTCCATCATCTCAAAAAAAGCCTTTGGTAATTTCGCCCGGCTTGACATTTTCCTTAAACTTTTTTTGTCTTTTTGAGTATCCAACACACCATTCCAATCACCCATTAATATATATGATTTATAATCTCAAAATACTATTCTTTTATGTAAAAACTTGAAAAAAATTTCTTGTTGTTGATTCGGAGCATAAACTCCTATTAATAATATCTTCTTTCCCTCCAACAAAAGTTCAATAGCAATGTATCTTCCTTCCTTCCTTGATATATCCTTCTTTATATATATAACTAAACCGTGTTTTTTTTCCAAAGAGGAGGCAACAAAATGTACTCCCAGTTTTGAGTTTATCAAATATTTCTGGTCTAAAGATCTAATATGTGTTTCTTGTAAACAGGTAATGTCATTTTTAAATTGTTTCAAATAATGAAATACTTTCCTTCTCTTCTGCAGTGAATTCAAACCATTAACATTCCAAGATAATAGTTTAATTGCCATTATCGGCCAAAGGAAACTTTTGGAACACTAGCCGCAGATCACATTTTGCTTTAGGCCTTGCTCCTCCCACTGTTTCCGTTGTAGTAGTTGCCAGTTGTTGTTGTGCCTTCATCTCTTGTTCCTTGCATTTAGCAGCAGCTCTTGTCAGCCTTTGTTCTTTTGAATCTGAACCTGTCGTAGGTATTTCCAACACTTGTAATAAATCTTCTTCCATCACAATCTGTTCTTGTACCTGCTTCACTTCTCTTTCCTTCACTTCAGCCTCCCTTCTTCTAGCTTCCAATGGGGGAAGACTTCCAACTTTTAATGCCTCAACATAAAATTCTCTTGCTTTTCCAACTGTATTGAGACGATGTACTTTCCCTGCATAATATACTATTATACCAGTTGGGATATCCCATCTATATTCAATCTGACTTTTTTAAGTTTATTCACCAGGAAGGCAAATTCCTTCCTAGCCCTTAACATTTTTGGTGGAATTTCCTTTAATATTAAAATAACTTGACCAGCAACCTGAATCTTCTCCCCCTTATATGAGGCTTGCAGAATCTGATTTCTCACTGTTCTGCTTGTAAAATAAATAACAACATCCCTTGGCAACTTTTTTTGCCTTGCTATCCAAGAATTCACACGATATATTTTATCAATTTGATAAGCCACATCTGCTGGATGAGCTGCTAATATCTCAGCAAATACTTCAGAAAAAATTTCCCTTAAATTCTCTTCTTTATTTTCATTCAAGCCACGGATTCTTAGAGCAAATTCCATATTTCTATATTGTATCAAAACTATTTCATCATCTGTTTTTTCCATTTTACTTTGAAATTCATCCATTTTATTTTCTAATTTTGAATTATGTTGCTTAATTTCTTTAACTTCCTCTTCTAATAAAATCACATTTGTTGCCAAACTTTGTACTGCAATTACAAATCCTTCTTTAACTTCTTTATTTCCCACTTGAATTTCTAATATATGCTCTTTCATTTCAGACATCTCATCAGTTATTACTTTAAATTTTTCTTGCATAAAGTCTTTTAAGTTCTCTTGTACCACCTCTAAGTTCAATGTTCTAGTCTCTGCTGTATGAGCTGGAGAGACACCAGCTGATGAAATTCCAGAGCCCTTTGTTACAGTAGACTTTAATTTTTTGGCTGCCATCTTCTATAAAATTATTTATTTATTTCCAACTTAATATTCACTTTAAATCTTCTTAACCTCTGAGAAACACAGTCTTTTAAAGCAATATTTAAAAATCTCCCCTAGATTCTATCAGCAGGCAGCAAAGAGTTAAAGAGTTAAAGTAGCAAATAACATGCAATTTACCAGCAGCAGACGGCAAACGCTAAAAGTATCACTTTCGCTTTCCACTTGTTAGCTTGTTAACAATTCGCCTCCATTTTCTTGCTGTTTTCAAGCTTGTTACAAAGTAACGGGGAATTGGCTTGGCTACTTGCATAAAGTTCTCCCACTTTTGTTCTGTCCGGTATAATCCTTTATTGTCCAAAATAAATCTCGGTGTTTGGTTGTGGTGATTGATTCCGCCAAAGCAGAAAAATCCTCGGATCTGGAGCACTTCGGGTTGCTGGAGGGAACTTAACCCTTCAAACCCCTTTTTTCTCAGGGGCTGTAGGGAAATTCTACCTCTGCCCTCAGCTCACCATCTCTTCTTCTCCCGAAGAGAGGGTTTTTTGAACCGCTGGACAGCAGATTTAAGCTGTCCTAGCGATTCCACATAATCCAGAGGTTGGTGATCGTAAAGATCACCGCCATCACCTACGGTGCCAAACAGGAAGTCCCCAAATATTCGAGGTTTTGAAGAATTGGTTCCATCGAGAATAGGCGTTTCAGGTGTTCAAAGGAACGTTGGCAGTCCATTGTCCATGGTAGGGGTTGGGTAGGTTTGGGTTTGGCGGGTAATGGCCCAGTTTTTAACAATTCTGTTAATGGTAGAGCTACTTCTGCGAAAGAAGGAATGAATTTGCGGTAAAAATTCGCGAATCCCAAGAAACTTTGAAGTTGCTTACGTGTGCGTGGCGGTTGCCAATCCAACACCGCTTTTACTTTTCCTGAGTCCATTTTGATACCTTTGTTTGATATCCGGTAACCTAGATAGTCTAGGGATTCCTTACAGAATTCGCATTTGGAAAGTTTGACATATAGCTTGGCCGCTAGGAGCTTTTTAAGGACTTGTCTGACAAATTTGATGTGTTCTTCGATATTGTTTGTGTAGATAAGAATATCATCTAAGTAGACAAGAACCCCATTGTAGAGATGGGGGTGCAGGGTTTCATTAATTAGTTGCATAAAAACAGCTGGAGCCCTTTGGAGGCCAAAAGGCATGACACGGTATTGGAAACTGCCCAAGGGGCAGTTGAAAGCCGTTTTCCATTCATCACCTTCCTTGATGCGGACCCGGTAATAGGCTTCCCTTAAATCCAATCTGGTGAAAATTTTGCCTTTTGATAAGTGGTTCAGCAAATCGTGCATAAGTGGTAAAGGGTATGTGTTTTGTATGCAAATTGCATTGATATTTTTGAAGTCAATACACAATCTAAGCAAACCATCTTTCTTTTGTTTAAATAGCACAGGCGCAGCTACAGGTGATTTTGCTGGTTCAATGAACCCTCTGGCTAGGTTAGTGTCAATGTATTTTCTTAATTCAGATATTTCGGCTGGTGTCATTGAATACATTTTGGGTTTTGGTAATTTTGCCCCCGGGTGCAATTCAATTGCACAATCAGTTTGTTGGTGGGGGGGTAAGAGGTTACATTCATCCTTGCTAAAAACGTCTGATAAATCCATGTATGCTTTAGGGATGCATGGTTCATTAGGAGATGGATTGGATATGGTGGTTGTTGGTTCCCTCTGGTGGTCATTTTGGATAAGGTTTTTTTCGGTAGGGGGAATTGGGTCTAAGGGTCTGAAAGTCCATATAATTTTCCTGAATCCATCCTCCCATTTGATTGTGGGTTCCCATTTGTCCAACCAAGCTAAACCCAGGATGATGGATTCTGACATCTTTGGAATTACTATGAATCTGATAAGTTCATGATGGGCTCCAATTTCTAGGCGAACCAGTTGTGTGATTTGGGTCGCTGGAACGCCACCAATCAAGGTTCCATCTACTTGGTGGAATTTAATTGGGTGTTTCAAGGGAAATGTTTTTATACGGAGTTGGGCGACCGTAGAGGTTGAAATTAGGCATCTGGTGCATCCTGTGTCCACAATAGCCTCTAAATCCTTTTTGGCCCCTCCCCCTGGAATTACTAAGTTTACTTTGATAGCAAATGGAGGAATGGGTGCACTCACCATTGGGTCATTTTCTGCTTGGTTTGAGTCATCAAGAGGTGAATCAGTTGACGGAAGGTCAGTAGGGAGGTTTATGGCTTGTCTAGCAAAGCGACTGGTATTCGGATTGTTTCGAGGGGGTTTGCGTGGTCGGGTAGCAGTTGGTGGGCGATACTGTGGGAGGGGTGTTGGGGTTAGGTAAACTGACGCCCGATGTCCTAGTTTTCCACAACGGTAGCATTTGATTATTGCTGAAGGCTGAAAGGTGGAGGGTGTGGTTGGTCTTATGAGGGAGGGTCTTGTAGGTGGTCGTTGTGGAGTTGTAGTTGGTGATTGGCTTTGGAGGGGGTTGAATTCTCTGTCCAGAGCGATGGACACATTGTACCAGTCATTTAGTTGTTCTGGGATTCCTCTGGTGGAGCAGGCTTTTCTGATGTTTTGATCGATGGTGTCTTTGAAGTAGTGGAGGACGATGCGATCTGGCCAATGTCTAAGATTGCCAGCAACCCTTCTGAAATCCCATACAAATTGTTTAGAGGCTTGTTACCTTGCTTCATTGTTTCACATTCTGCAATTAGGTCATCATCTTAAAACCGGTTGCGAAGCAGTGCCATAAATCCGTGAACATCGTTTAGTTCTGGTGCACGTTCATTGTGTAGTTGAGCTATCCATTCTGAGGCTAGCCCCACGTTCATACCATCCGAGATGGCATTGATTAGGCTTCTTTCTGATGGGTATTGATGTCTATATTGTTCAACATAAGCCTCAATTCTGCTGAGAAAGTAAGCCAGGTGGTGTGGATTGCCATCAAAGGTTGGTTTGAATGGGTGAGGGGCTGGGTGAGGGGGTGCGGGTGAGTTTAGCTGGCCTGCTTGCGGTTGAAGAGGGATTTGGGGGACGGCCGTTGCTGTTGTGGCTGGTTGCTGAGTTGTGACGGGGGGTTGAATTCCCCCTGGCTGCTGAGAAGGAAGTCCTTGAAATGCTTCAGTTGACGAGGCAAAAATCGGCCTGGGGCCTCCAGGAAAGAAAGGTGCTGAACTGGCTGGTTGCCATTGGTATTGGATCCACCCTTGTCCAGGATAAAATGCCCAACCAGGAGGAATAGAAGCAGCTGGAGGCAGCGTAGGCCTCTGTTGGTGGGAAAAGTCAATTGGACGGGGGAGTTGCGATTCCCCCCAAGTCCCTGGTGCTGCCTGAACTCCCTGCCATCTGAAGGAGGGAAGGGAGGTCCTCCTGCGTTCATCGGAAAGGCTTTGAGCTTCAGTAATTTCTCCCTGTCTGGTGGGAGGGAAGGTGAATTTAGGCTGAGATAAAGGCTCTCGAGGTGGGTGAGCTGAGCCTATATGAGGCCTCATTTCCAAACGCTCAAAAGTTTCAGGGAGGTCTAATAGGGACTGGGATTTCAGGGGGTTTCTCAGGTCCCAATCCAGTGACTCTCCCGATTCTCCGGGTTTTACTGTCCTCCAGTGAGGTTGAGAAGAGGGAGGGGGCTCTCCATTCCGCCCCAGGGAAATGTTTTCTCCCGACCGACAGCTTACCCATGAATCGGAGTTTTTTGGGCCGTGCTCCAAGCTGACAAGCAGGCTCTACCACTTCGGGTTTTTGAGTCATATCTTCCGATGGGAGGTAGGTGATTTCAAATAAATCGTCAGATTCAAGCTTCTGTGCTACTTCCATGCTTTCAGCTTGCTGCTCTTCCATCTTCGCTGGGTCTTTGCACCGCTGTGGAGGTTGCGGAGGCTGGGGCCCAGCACCCTCCTAACGGGCCCCCTCTGAGCGGAGGAGAGGGTACCGTTAGCAAAAGAAAGTTACGAGTTTTGGAATAATGTCAAGGTTCCAGAAAAACCTCTTCTGCATAAAAAAGCCTCAGAAGCCATTGTTTTTCAGAGTTCTTTACTAGCATGAGGAAACTAGCACACGATGAGTGAAATTCCAAAACTGAATTTCTGGATTCTTTTCCCAGTTATACAAACCCCAAGAGTCCCACCCCCCTGACCCCTTTGATGGTCACATGGTCCCACGTTCTCCCAGTTCATTCGAATATCTTCTTGCCACTCTTCCTGCATCCGACCTTGACCGCTTGAAGAATGTTACCATACCCCTCAGCCCCCCTTCTTCCCCTCAGGGGAAAAATGTGGCAGCGTCTGGAACCCTAAAGTCTAGTATGGTTTCCAGGTCTGACAGGTGGAAATTTTGGCTGAAGTTTTAGAAATTAGCAAGGAAAAGGCGCTTGATGGTATTTATGAGATTTTCAGAGTACATACAAGATATGCAACAAGGAATAACCTTCCTAGAGAAGTTCATATAAGATTCACCAAAAAATCAATCAAAGCACAAATTTTACAAATAGCAAGAGACAAAACATTGAAATATAAAGGCAAAGAAATCATTGTAATGAAACAAGTTCCAAGAAGAGTAAGAGAGTCAAGAAGAGAATACCAATTTTTGACTAAAAGTTTATTGCAGAAAGGCGTTAATTATAGATGGCTGGCACCAGAGGGCCTGGTGTTTACATTGCAACAGCAAAAATATAGAATAGATACCATAGACAAAGCCAAGGATTTTTATGCAGAATTCTTTAAAGAGAAAGAAATGGATACAAGTGCTGAAGTTACACTGATTGCATTACAGGAGTCAGAGTTATTGGCGTTGCTTGAGAAAGAAGAAGGTGCTGTGGGTGGTAAGTAGAAGTTAAGCCACGACGTGAACCCAGATCAACAAGAGCGATAAACCCTAATTACAAAGTATAGAAATGGAAGAGAGAAAATGATATCAATAAATGTAAATGGATTAAATTTGGCTATTAAGAGGAGGAAAACATTTCACAAATTAGAGAAATTGATATTGGATATAATTTGTTTGCAAGAAGTATATATTAAAAAGCAACATGAACAAATATTAATACAACAAAAGTTAGGGAAAGTATTTACCTGACTACCCCAATGTAAGAAAAGAGGAATAGCTTTATATATAAAAGAGACAATTAGGGCAAATTTAATATATTCAGATGAGAATGGTAGAATTTTGATGTTGGAAATAATAGATGATAATACAAAAATACTTTTAATAGCATTATATGCCCCTAATGAAAATCAAGAAGATTTCTACAGGAAATTGCATGTGAAGATTGTTGAATTGGACTATGAAAATACTTGTATCCTTGGTGATTTCAATGGCATAGTCAATGCAAAGTTGGACTATAAAACACAAAAAGCAATGAGGCAAAATAGAAAAACCCTCCCGAAGCCTTTTTTTAAAATGGTCGAGGAAATGAATCTAAAGGATGTGTGGAGAGAAAGGAATCAAGAGAATAGACAATATACTTTTTATTCAAATAGACATTTGTCCTGGTCTAGAATAGACATGATATGAATGACAATAGAAATGAGTTTTAATATAGAAAAAATTGATATAGAAGCTAATACCTGGGCGGATCATAACCCCATGACGTTGATATGGAAAGGCCAAAGGAAAAGATCCAGATGGACTTTAAATACTATGATCTTAAAAGATAGAGTTTGTACAAAAAATAGAGAAGGAATTGACCTTTTTCTTTAAGGAAAATAAAAAGGAAGATACCTCAATCCAAAACTGTTGGGATACAAGCAGTGGTGGGATTCTACCGGTTCTAGATGGTTCGGCCGAACCGTTTGTTAAATTGGCAGTTTGCCCCACCCCTTGCACCTCCCCTCCCCAACATTACTTACCGGTGTCTGTCGGCGGCCGCGTGGCGCTTGGATCAGGTGGGCTGTGAGGCCACCGACCGAAGCAGGCCTCCATCCAGGTGTCTCTCTAGCCAGCGATTAAAGCGCCTCGCTGGCCACGTGGCCAGCAAGGCACTTTAATCGCTGGCTAGAAAGATCCTTGGATGGTGGCCTCGCAGTCCAGCCGATCCAAGTGCCATGCGGCCGCCGACAGATACCGGTAAGTAATGGTGGGGAGGGGCATCTTCATCCCAGCTTTTTCCATTCAATTTCCCCCCCACAATTTAGCAGCCACTTCCATCACCCTGACAAGCAGGGAGCTGCTGCAGCTTCTACACTCCACTAGGCTGTGAGCCTGTGAGCCCTCAGCACGGTAAACCCCCCCCAATTCCTCTCTCCCCATAGCTTTCGGCGCCACAGGGCGCATGAGCAGCCACTCGCGCTCCCTCCTTCCCACTGCCACCGCCAATTCCCCGCCCCCTTTTCCTGTCAAGATGTGTTCGGCTTCATCTCCTTACGTGGCGGACCTGGCCTCGGCGTGACGGGGACGAGCTGCCTCGGTCATGGCCCAGCCTGGGGAGACCCCGGCTTCGGGAAGGGAACGGAAGGGAAGGCCGGTGGTGGTGATGGGGGCGGGGACGGGAGGAGGAGGGGGAGCCGGCGCCGGCCTGAGGTGCGGCTTGCTAATTCTGCCTCGACCTGGGTGCAAAAAGGGGGCGTGGGAAGTGGAGAGGAATGCATGCTGCAGAGGAAGCGAGGGAAGGAAGGGAGGGAGGGAGGAAGGAGGGGGTGGTGCATAGATGGGGGGAAGGGAGGAAGGAGGGGGTGGGGGGCATAGAAGGAGCAAAGCCCCTCGCACTCCTCCACCAGCCACCAGCGCTTCTTCCCTTCCCCGCGCCCATCCTGAACCAAGCCCTCCCTTTTCTTCTACCGTTCGTCGACCCTCTCCTCGCCCCCTCCTTTTGAAGCCCCCCTTTCGCTATTTCTCTCTCCCTCCTACCCAGCCCCTCGTCCTCCTGCCCTCCCCCACTTTTCCCGTTCTCCCCCCACCCCTTCTCCTTGGTCAAGCGGCGTCGCCAGCTCCTTAGGCAGCATCCCTTTTTGCAATGACTTCTGGCTTCAGCCACCCATCACTCACTGCGGTCTCTTGTCTCCGTCCCCATTGTAGCCACCCCCCCACATCTCTACTCCTGCATTTCTTTCCTTCCGTTCTTCCCAAACAGCTGGTGCTTCTGCTCCCTCCGGCAACATGAGTTTTTTTTCTTCTCCCTTGTTATCTTTGTTTCTTCTTAAACCGCCCCCCCCCAACTATTTGATTCCTTGCTCATATTTCTCTTCCGCTAACACACACCCTCTTTAGCTTTCTCCAGCTTGGAGTTTGTAACTGGGTGCAAGTAGAGTTTTTGGGGGGCTCAGAATGTGGCGTGAACCCAGCCGATTTATTGTTAAGAAACTGAGTTAACTTAGAGGCCAGGTTATAAATTCAGCCACAACAATTGTGGAAGAACTGAGATGACTCTCTGGGCAGGTGTAATTGACAATTACTGTGATGCATTTTAAATAAAAAATCATACATAACTGCTTGATTGGGAAAACAGTGTCATTTTATGAGACTCCACAACAGGATTCATATACAGGAAATTCTCAGGCAAGAAATGTTAGAATACCAGGGCAGGGCCAGCCTACCCTACCCCATTTGGAGAAAGAGTGATGGAGAGAAAGAGGGGGGCAGAAAATGATGAAGGAGAGAAAGAGAGATGAAGGATAGAAGGGGGAGAAAGATGAAGGAGAGAAAGATGGAGAGAAAGAGAAGGAGGGAGAAAGAGAGATTAAGCAGGGAAAGATTGAGAGAAAGGGGGGAGAAAGATGGCGAGAAAGAGGGAGGGAGAATGGATTTGTTCTTGTTATTGGTTTAACAAGCATGGCACTGAAAAAGTGACTTATGACCGTTTTTCACACTTACGAACATTGCAGCAAACTGTCATTAGGGCAAAGAAGCTATGTTACATGACCACCTGGCCATGCCCACCCGGTCACATGAAGCACCGCAGTTGTGACATGAGTGACATAGCTATTAAAAATGCTGCAACAGGCATAAATGATGACCAGTCATAAGTGTGAGGACCGGTTAAAAGTGTGAGAACCTGTCAGAAATCACTTTTTTCAGTCCTCTGGGTAGTCCCTATGTGCATAAGGACTACCGAGAGGGCAGAAAAAAGTGATTTCTGATAGGTTCTGACACCTTTGAACAGACCTCGCATTTATGACCATCTTCACATTTATGCTGTTGCAGCATTCTTAACCGTGTCACTCATTTCACAACTACTTCTCTTCACTACGGTTACAAGATAGGGTGCAAAACGTAAAATGTGAGGACAATCGTAAGTGCGAGGACTGGTCAAAAGTGCAAGGACAGGTCAAAAATAACTTTTTCAGCCCTCTGAGTAGTCCCTTGCACATAGGGACTACCCAGAGGGCTGAAAAAAGTGATTTCTGACAGGTTCTCGCACTTTTGACCAGTCCTCACACTTATGACCAGTCATCATTTATGCCTGTTTGCAGCATTTTGTGCATAGGGACTTCTCAGAGGGCTGAAAAAGTTATTTTTGACCGGTCCTCACACTAGGACTGCACATTTTACATTTTGCGCCTATCTTGTAACTGTGGTGAAGAGAAGCAGTTGTGAAATGAGTGACATGGTTGCTAAAAATGCTGCAACAGGCATAAATGATGACCAGTCATAAGTGTGAGGACCGGTTAAAAGTGTGAGAACCTGTCAGAAATCACTTTTTTCAGTCCTCTGGGTAGTCCCTATGTGCATAAGGACTACCGAGAGGGCAGAAAAAAGTGATTTCTGATAGGTTCTGACACCTTTGAACAGACCTCGCATTTATGACCATCTTCACATTTATGCTGTTGCAGCATTCTTAACCGTGTCACTCATTTCACAACTACTTCTCTTCACTACGGTTACAAGATAGGGTGCAAAACGTAAAATGTGAGGACAATCGTAAGTGCGAGGACTGGTCAAAAGTGCAAGGACAGGTCAAAAATAACTTTTTCAGCCCTCTGAGTAGTCCCTTGCACATAGGGACTACCCAGAGGGCTGAAAAAAGTGATTTCTGACAGGTTCTCGCACTTTTGACCAGTCCTCACACTTATGACCAGTCATCATTTATGCCTGTTTGCAGCATTTTGTGCATAGGGACTTCTCAGAGGGCTGAAAAAGTTATTTTTGACCGGTCCTCACACTAGGACTGCACATTTTACATTTTGCGCCCTATCTTGTAACTGTGGTGAAGAGAAGCAGTTGTGAAATGAGTGACATGGTTGCTAAAAATGCTGCAATGGGCATTAATGTGAGGATGGTCATAAGTATGAGGACCGGTCAAAAGTATGAGGACTGGTCAAAAATGACTTTTTTATTTTTTTATTTATTTATTTTATTAAATTTTTATACCGCCCTTCTCCCGAAGGACTCAGGGCGGTGTACAGCCAGAAATAAAATACAAGATATATACAATTAAAAGAAATTAAAATATAGCAATTACTAAACGGCTGATAGTTAAAAATGAATTTAAAATTTAAAATATTAATAAAACCCCAATATAAAATCAAACTATTATGCCAGTCCCACTTGAGTAAATAAATATGTTTTTAGCTGACGACGGAAGGTCCGAAGATCAGGCACTTGACGTAGGCCGGGGGGAGTTCATTCCAGAGCGTCGATGCTCCCACAGAGAAGGCCCTACTCCTGGGGGCCGCCAGCCGACATTGTTTGGCGGACGGCACCCTGAGGAGACCCTCTCTGTGAGAGCGAACGGGTCGGTGGGAGGCATACGGTAACAGCAGGCAGTCTCGTAAGTACCCGGGTCCTAAGCCATGGAGCGCTTTAAAGGTGGTAACCAGAATCTTGAAGCGCACCTGAAAGACCACAGGAAGCCAGTGCAGACTACGGAGCAGTGGTGTTACGTGGGAGCCTCGAGCGGCTCCCATTACTACTCGCGCAGCTGCATTCTGGACTAACTGCAGCCTCTGAGTGCACTTCAAGGGCAGCCCCATGTAGAGAGCATTGCAGTAATCCAGCCGAGACGTAACCAGAGCATGAGTGACTGTGCATAGGGCATCCTGATCAAGGAAGGGACGCAACTGGCGGACCAAACGAACTTGGTAAAAGGCCCTCCTGGAGACGGCCGCCAGATGTTCATCAAAGGACAGCTGTCCATCCAGGAGGACGCCCAAGTTGCGAACCACCTCCTTTGGGGCCAGTAACTCGCCCCCAAAAGTCAGCTGCGGGTGCAGCTGACTGTACCGGGGTGCCGGCATCCGCAGCCACTCCGTCTTGGAGGGATTGAGCTTGAGTCTGTTTCTCCCCATCCAGACCCGTACAGCTTCCAGGCACCGGGACAGCACTTCGACCGCTTCGTTGGGGTGGTCCGGGGTGGAAAAGTACAGCTGAGTATCATCAGCGTACAGATGATAACTCACCCCGAAACCACTGATGACCTCACCCAGCGGCTTCATATAGATGTTGAACAGGGTAGGCGAGAGAATCGACCCCTGAGGTACTCCACAAGTGAGGCACCTCGAGGATGACCTCTGCCCCCCTGTCAACACCGTCTGCGACCAGTCGGAGAGATAGGAGGAGAACCACCGATAAACGGTGCCTCCCACTCCCAATCCCTCCAACCGGCGCAGCAGGATACCATGGTCGATGGTATCAAAAGCCGCTGAGAGATCTAATAGGACCAAGGCAGAGGAGCAACCCCTGTCCCTGGCCCTCCAGAGGTCATCCACCAACGCGACCAAAGCCGTCTCCGTGCTGTAGCCGGGTCCGAAGCCGGACTGGAATGGGTCTAGATAGACAGCTTCCTCCAGGTGCCGGGGGAGCTGCCATGCAACCACACTCTCTACAACCTTCGCCACAAAGCGAAGGTTGGAGACTGGACGGTAATTTCCCAAAATAGCTGGGTCCAGGGAAGGCTTCTTCAGGAGAGGTCTCACCACCGCCTCTTTCAAGGCGGCGGGGAAGACCCCTTCAACCAAAGAAGCATTTATAATCCCCTGGAGCCAGCCTCGTGTCGCTTCCTGAGCAGCCAGCACTAACCAGGAAGGACACGGGTCCAGTAAACATGTAGTTGCATGCAACCTCCCCAGCAACCTGTCCACGTCCTCGAGAGCCACAGAATCAAACTCATCCCAAATAACCTCAACAAGACGTGTCTCCGCCATCTCGGCTGGATCATCGCAATCATGGTCCAATCCGTCCCGAAGCTGAACGATTTTATCGTATAGATAACCGTTAAACTCCTCAGCTTGTCCCCGTGGGGGGTCATCCCATCCCTCCTGTTGAAGTAGGGAATGGGTCACCCGAAACAGGGCGGCCGGGCGGTTATCTGCTGATGCAATGAGGGTGGAAACGTAGGAACGTTTCGCCTCCCTCATTGCCACTAGGTAGGTCTTAGTAAAAGACCTCACTAGTGTCCGATCAGCCTCGGAACGGCTGGACTTCCAAATACTCTCTAGGCGTCTTCTCCGGCGTTTCATCTCTCTCAGCTCCTCGGAAAACCAGGGAGCCACCCGGTCACATGACCAGCCAGCCACGCCCACCTGGTCACATGACCAGCCAGCCACGCCCACCCGGTCACATGACCAGCTAGCCACGCCCACCCGGTCACATGACCAGCTAGCCACACCCCAAAATAAGCCACGCCCACAGAACCAGTTGTTTAAAAAATTGAATCCCACCACTGGATACAAGGAAGGCATATGTAAGAGGCTTGATGATAGATTATGTAAGGAGAAGAAACCTTAAGAAAAAGCAAACCTTCAATATACTAGAAAATGACTATAGGAAATGGGAGCAAGATTTACAAAGATTTCCAGAGAGAAAAGATATTAAAATGAGAATGGACATAAAATGGCTTTAATTAAAAAAGAAGAACTAGCACAAAAAATCAAAGGGGTAAAACAGAATTATTTTGAAAACGTTAATAAACCAGGTAGATGGCTAGCTTATAAACTCAAAAAAGAGAAAGAAAATCATAGAATATCACAACTAGTGGATAATAAAGGCCAGTTCCAATACATGAATCAAGAGAAGAAAAAAATTGTTCAAAATTTCTATAGGCAATTATATGGAAAAGAGGAAATTGGTGAGGAAAATGTGAAACATTATCTACATAAAGCAAATTTACTCCAGATTCCTAAAGACACAGAAATGATGTTGGAGGGGAATATAACAATGATGGAATTGACCGAAGTGCTTAAAAAACAAAAAAAAATGGGAAGGCACCAGGCCCAGACGGGCTACCAGCAGAATATTACAAAACATTTCAGAAGTCATTGAGTCTCCCACTACTAGAAGTCATGAATGAAGTGATATTAAAAAAGAAAATACCAGAGACATGGACATAGGCTTATATCACACTTATCCCAAAAGAGGATACCGATTTACAACAAATAAAGAACTATAGATCCATATCCTTATTAAACTCGGATTACAAAATTTTTGCTTTAATATTGGCAGAAAGACTTAAAAGATACTTAAATGACTTTATACATTCTGATCAAAATGGCTTTCTGTCCAAAAGACATATTAAAGACAATATGAGAATAATTTTGGATACTTTGGAATACTTTGAAAAACAGATGGCCTTGATCTTTCTTGATGCACAGAAGGCTTTTGATAATGTGAATTGGCATTTTTTGATACTACAATTGGAAAAGATGGGTTTTGGTAAGAAGTTTATTAAAGTCATAGAAGCTATATATTATAAACAAAAAGCTAAAGTAATGATGAATGGAGAAATGACGGAAGTGATACAAAATAAAAAAGGTACAAGACAAGGTTGCCCGTTATCACCTCTGCTGTTTGTATTAACACTGGAAGTACTAAATAGAAATATCAGAGAAGAAGAGGGAATAAAGGGTATGAAAATTAAAAGGGAAGAATATAAATTACAAGCATTTGCAGATGATCTAGTTTTTATCCTTGAGGATCCATTAGAATTGATTGATAAGATAGGAGAATATGGGACGATAGCAGGTTTGAAAATAAATAAAGATAAAACAAAGATTCTGACAAAAAACATGTTAATAAAATACAAAGGTGAATTGGCGGAAAGATCAGGGATGCAAATCACTAATAAGGTTAAGTATTTGGGGATACACCTGACAGCAAGATGTAGTACATTGAAAGAAAATAATTACGTTAAACTTAAGCAGCAGATTGTGCTAGACTTGGCAAAATGGGAGAACTTACAATTATCACTGATTGGAAGAATATCAACTGTTAAGATGAATATATTGCCTAGAATTTTGTATCTGTTCCAAACAATTCCAATTAAATTGGGGAAAGGATATTTTGAGGACCTGAATAAAACAATGTTGAAATTTATATGGCAAGGTAAAAAAGCAAGAATAAAATTAAAATTATTGCAAGATGTGAGAATTAGAGGAGGCTTTGGACTACCCAGTTGGGATTTATATTATCAATCAGCCAGTTTACTGTGGTTCAAAAAATGGATAATTTTAAGAAACAATAGAATATTGACATTGGAAGGACATGATTTGTTGTTGGGATGGCATGCTTTTCTATAGTATGGAGAAACTAAACACAGGGTTATTTCAGAAGACATTTTATAAAAGAGGCATTATTGCTAAACTGGGAAAAGATTAAAAAAACCACTATTTAAAAATTCCAGTTTAGGTATCGACTATTGAGGCTTTTTCATATTCAATAATATTTAGGAAAGAACAAATTGTTAGGTATTATGAACTGTTGAATGAAAAGGATGAACTAAAATGATACAAGAATTAGAACTACAAGGTATAAAAATGAATTGGTTTTCTTATTTGCAAATACGTTCCAGATATGATAAAGATTCCAAAACAGAAGGATTTTATAATAATATGATTAACTTAGATAAAATTTTGACAGGTGCTGATGACACCTAATTAGGAAATTATATAGCTACTTATTAGAATTTAACTTAGAAGAAGAACAAGTCAAAGAGACAACGATTGCTTGGGGGAAAAATTTTGGACATGGAATTGACTTGGAGGTGTGGCAAAAACTCTGGACTCAAAACTATAAAATGACAATGTCTACCGCATACAAAGAGAATTTGTACAAAATGTTTTATAGATGGCATCTACCCCCGACAAGAATCACTAGAATGTTTAAGAATAAATCTGCAAAATGTTGGAAATGTCACCAGACACCCAGTTCATATTACCATATGTGGTGGACATGTGTAGAAGCTAAAAGATATTGGTCCAAAATCCATACATGGTTGGAAAAGATGATTAAGAAACGTATTGATTTTAAACAAGAATTTTTTTATTGGGAATTATATCTGAAACATATAATAGAAAATTGAGATATTTGAGTGTAAATGTTTTGACAGCAGCTAGGATTGTATTTGCCAAAAATTGGAAAAATGAAAGACTTCCATTGCAAGATGAAATTATTATGAAAATGTTGGAATGTGCAGAAATGAGTAAATTGACATTAGAAATTAGAGAACAGGAAGAGAAACAATTTTATAAAATATGGGATTTCTTTTATCAGTGGTTAGAGAGGAAAATATGTTAAAGAGATTTAAGTAAGATTGAATAAAGAAAATGTTAAATTATATAATTGAGTTTAGGGAATAAAACTGGAGATGCATAATATTAATCTAGGAAAGCTGACTTGAATAGAGAGAATGAAATGTTATAGCTGATTAAGATTAATTGATTAAAATGTTGAGAGATATATTATATTGATAAAAAAATAAGATTAGATAAATTAACTGCAACAAATATGGTGACCTGCACAAAGACTGGTGATCAACCCACTAATTCAATATATTTGGATTGAAGATGGTTTTATGTATGTGTGTTTGTTAAAAATAAAAATAAAAAAAGTTTTTCTAAAAAAAATATCAGCCAAGGTTATGATAAATGGTGAATTGATGGAAGCGATTCAAATTAAAAAAGGCATAAGACAAGGTTGCCCATTGTCACTGCTGCTGTTTGTGCTGACACTGGAAGTATTAAATAGAAGTGTCAGAGAGGAAAGAGAGATAAAAGGTATGAAAATTCAAAAGGAAGAATATAAACTTCAAGCTTTTGCTGATGATCTGGTTTTTATTATTGAGGAGCCAATTAGAATCTATAACTTGCTTGATAGATAAAATAGGAGAATTTGGGAAAGCTGCAGGCTTGAAAATTAATAAGGATAAAACAAAGATTTTGACAAAAAAATATGTTAATGAAGCAAAAAACTGAACTGGCAGAATGCTCAGAGATGCAGGTAACAAACAAAATTAAATATTTGGGAATATATTTGACTGCAAGGTGTAGCACGTTGAAAGAGAATAATTATAGTAGACTCAAACAGCAGATTGCGACAGATCTGGCAAAATGGGAACATTTGCAATTGTCCCTGCTTGGAAGAATATCAATGATTAAGATGAATATACTACCTAGAATTTTGCATTTGTTCCAGACAATTCCAATTAAACTGGGGAGAGGATACTTTGAGGAATTGAATAAAATGATGTTGAAATATATTTGGCAAGGTAAAAAAGAAAGGATAAAATTAAAATTATTACAAGATGTGAGAATGAGAGAGGGCTTTGGGCTACCTAATTGGGAATTGTACTATCAAGCAGCAAACTTGATGTAGATTAAAGAATGGGTAAGTTTTTTATTTGTAGTAAATCAGAATCTTCTTTAGGTATCAGAGTTATAATTGCCTCCGTCCATGTTTTGGGAAACTTTACTTCAAACAATGCTTCGTTGTAGACTTCCAAGTATAAATGGACCTAGGGTGTCTTTTTTTTTTTCCGGGAAAATTTTTTTATTTTCCATAATAATTACCACAATTTGACCAGTGTACAGTACAATCACTTATCCAACAATTGATCCTATACTCAGATTATGCTCAATCAGGCCTGCTCGGACGCCACTCCCTTCCTTAATCCTTCCTACTCTTCTCATCCTTCTTCTACTTTCCCCACCATCCTTCTCCTCGCTTTCCTACTTCCCCTCTTCTTTCCCACTTCTCACTTCCATCCTTTCTAACCCTCTATCTTCCCCTCCTTCTCCTCCTCCTATCCTTTCTTCTCCCTCCCTTATTTCCTACCTACCTACCTGCCTACCTACTTTCTTCCTTCTTTACTCCTCTTTCCTTACCCTTTCTCTTCCGGAGTGGTTACCGAGCAGCCCCAACTTTACACCATTCCAACTTGTTTAATTCTACCATTATTCCTGTACAATTGCAATCAATCAATTTATAATCTCCCCCCCATTTCCCCCCTCCCCCCCGAGACTTCCCAGAACAGAATACAGGGTATAGTAACTAACATAATCTAAAATATAACATAAAACATATTCCATTTCACACCATCACACTATCAATTCCCTTCTTTCTTAAATTTTAATACATAGCAATTCCTAACTTCACTCAAAAAGTAATTGATATTTTTTAATCTGATACTTATTTTGAATATAATCAATCCACTTTCTCCATTCCAAAATATATTTTTCTTGTGTATAGTCTTTCAAGTAGGCAGAAATTTTTGCCATTTCTGCTAAATTTGATACTTTACTAATCCATTCTCCAATTGTAGGTAAGTCTTCTTTCTTCCAATATTGTACAATCAATAGTCTAGCAGCAGTTATTAAATTCAAAATCAGTTTTGTCTCTATAACAGTGCAATCTGGAATTTTTCCTAATAAAAAGAACTGTGGAACAAACTTGATCTTCTTTTTCAAGATGTTTTGCATAATCCACCATATTTTAATCCAAAAAGCTTTAACTTTTTTGCAAGTCCACCATATATGATAATAAGTAGCATCCTCACAATCACATCTCCAACATTTTGCTTTCACATTTGGATACATACATGACAGTTTTTTCGGATCTAAATGCCATCTATAAAACATTTTATAAAAATTTTCTCTTAAATTTTGTGCTTATGAATTTAACATTCCTCACCCAAATTTTTCCCATGTTTCTAACATTATAGGTTGTTGAAAATTTTGTGCCCATTTTACCATACAATCTTTAACCAACTCCATTTCTGAATCAATTTCTACCAATACATTATATAATCTCTTTATATGCTGTTGACCTTGATCTTTTATTTGTTTTACCAAGTTATCATCACTTTGCCTAATACCAATTTTCTGATCTATTTTCCATCTAGATTGCAATTGTCCATACTGGAACCACGTATAATTTCTCCCTTCATCCCTCAATTTCTCCCTAGATTTTAACTGTAATTCCCCTTTTTCCATAATCAAAAGCTCTTTGTAAGTGACAACCTCCATTTTTTTTGTAATATATTTATATTCTCTATCATATGTCTGGGGATAGTCCATATTGGTATTTTTCCATCTAACTTATATTGATATTTTTTCCAAACCCTCAACAAAGCACTTCTGACCATATTATTCTTAAATATCTTATCAATTTTCTTGTCATATAATACATATGCATGCCAACCATATAACAAACCATAACCTTCTATATTCAAAACCCTTTCCTCTGTTAAATTAATCCAATCAGAAATTAAAGCTAAAGCAACTGCATCATAGTACAATTTCAAGTTAGGCATTTTTAAACACTATTTCCTCTGAAGAAATTAATTGATTCAACTCTTCCCTTTGATCTACTGTAATTTCTAAGATACCATGGCCCTATAAATATCTATCTATATCTTTATCATTAATCACATCTCTGGCATATAACTTAGTATAATATTCTAAAAAGGCTTTTTTAATCAAGTTTTGCTGATATACTTCCTTGCCTCTATATTCTATTTTATCAATTATACGTCATTTCTGTTTCTTTCTTAATAAATATGCTAACCACCTTCTAGGTTTATTAGTATTATTAAACAAATTATGCTTTGCATATTGTAAATTAGTTGCCACCTAATCTTCCATTAACATATTAAATTGACCTCTTAATATATTTATTGACTCTTTTATTTTACTATCTTTTGGGTTACATACCAGTAACTGCTCCATCCTTTTAATTTCCTCTTCCAATTCTTTTCGCTTTTTCTGCAATCTATTTCTATATTTATTATTCATATCCAATAAAATTCCCCTCATATAAGCCTTGCTGGTGTCCCAAGCTATCTCTATAGGTGTCCCCTTATCCATATTCAAAGAAAAAAATTCCTTCATTTGAGTTTCATATTCATTTACATTTTGTTCATATTTAAACAAATTCTCATTCATCCTCCACGACCTCCTGGCCTCCTTTTCCCAATCTAGCTCAATCCAAACCGGGCTATGATCAGACAAAGTTCTAGAGCAAATTTTTGTCTTCTTCACTCTGAAAAACAAATCATTAGTAATTAAAATAAAATCGATCCTAGAAAATGATTGATGTCTATCAGAAAAAAATGTAAAATCTCTCTCTTTTTCATTGCGTTCTTGCCATACATCTCTCAGTTCTAAATCTTCCATCAAATCAAAGAAGGCCTTTGTCAGTTTTACACGATTGGAAATATTTCTAAGACTTCTTTTATCTTTCTGGGTATCCATCACTCCATTCCAATTACCCATTAATATATGAGTTTTATAATCCCAAGATGTTATTCTTTTATGTAAATTTTCTTGTTGTTGATTTGGTGCATAAACTCCTATTAAAAGTATTTTTCTCCCCTCCAATAAAAGTTCAATGGCAATATATCTTCCTTGATTATCCGCCTCAATTAATGTTGCAGATAAATTATTCTTTATATAAACAACTAGTCCATTCTTCTTTTCTGTAGCAGATGCAACAAAATGTATTCCCAATTTTTAATTTATCAAATATTTCTAGTCTAATGTTCTAATATGTGTTTCTTGTAAACATACAATGTCATTTTTAAATTGCTTCAAATAATGAAATATCTTTCTTCTGTGGTGAGTTTAATCCATTAACATTCCAAGATAAAAGTCTAATTGCCATTATCAGCGATCGGAAACTTTTTAAGCACCAGCCGCAAATCATATCTTTCTTTGGGCCTTGCTCCTCCCACTATTTCCATCTTGCTGGTAGCAGATTGAGCCTGTTGAGCCTTTTCTTCTTGTTCCTTGCGTTTGACAGCTGCTCTTGTCATCCTTGGCTCTTTTGGAATTTCTGATCCCATCTTAGACACATCCAACACTTGTAAAAGGTCTTCTTCCATTACTATCACTTCTTTTTCTTTAATTTCACCTTCTTTCTCCTACCATCCGGAGATGGTGGACTTCCAGCTTTGAGCACATAAGCATAAAACTCTCGTGCTTTACTGACTGTATTAAGACGATGTGCTTTCCCTTCATCGTAAACTATTATACCAGTCGGGATGTCCCATCTGTACTCAATGACGTTTTTTAAGTTCGTTCACCAAAAAAGCAAATTCCTTCCTACCTCTCAACATTTTGGGGGGAATTTCCTTTAGTATTAAAATATCTTGGCCAGCCGCTTGAATCTTGTCTCCTTTAAAAGAAGCTTGTAAAATCTCATTTCTCACTGTTCTAGTAGTAAAATAAATGACAATGTCTCTCGGAAGATTTCTTTGTCTTGTTATCCAGGAATTCACACAATAAATTTTGTCAATATAAAAAGCCACATCTGCTGGATGAACTGCCAAAATCTACGCAAAGGCCTCAGAAAAAATTTGCTTCAAATTCTCTTGTCTATTCTCTTTTAGGCCCCCGTATTCTTAAAGCAAATTCCATAGCTCTATATTGCACCAAAACAATTTCATCATCAACTTTATCCATTTTACTTTGAACTACCTCAATCTTATTTTCCAATTTTAAATTAACTTTCTTTATTTCTTCTACTTCCTGCTCCAATAAAATCACATTTGATGCCAAACCCTGTACTGCTGACACCAAACCTTCCTTGACTTCTTTATTTCCAATTTGAATTTCTAACATCTGTTTTTTCATCTCTGACATTTCTTCTGTAATTAATTTAAACTTATCTTCTATCTGAGAGGTTTGCAAATTCATAGTGTCATTAAGAGATTCTTTCATAAAATCTTTCAAATTATCCTGAAGTGCTTCCAAATTTAGTGATTTTTTATCTGCTGTATGTGCTGGAGAAACTCCCTGTGTTAATGTTCCTGGGGTTTTTGTTACAGTTGTCTTTAATTGTTTTGCTGCCATCTCTTAAAATTTCTCTTTAACTTAATGTATAAATCTTCTAAGTCTTTTAAAAAAACAGTCTCAATGTCTCTTCCCACTTCTCGTTACAATGTTTTAAAAAATCTCCAGCAGGTCTTCAGCAATAAACAGCGAACAGTGAGAATTGTAACACTTTTGTTTTCAACTGATTAGCTCATTAAAGAACAGCTGCCATTTTCACTTTGAAGTCAACTCCAAAACTTAAAAAAACAACAACAGGGAATTGATTTAATTACTTGCTTTTATAGTTAGAGCTCTCCCGTTTCTGTTCTGTATTTTCTTCTTTAAGCTAAAATCGGTCCCGGCAGTTGGTCATGACAATTAGGTCTGCCGAAGCAGAAAAAAACCCTCAGATCTGGAGCGCTTTGAAGTTCTGAGGGGGCTTAACCCTTCGAGCCCCCTGGTATCTTCCAGGAGTTCTAGGGAAGCTCTACCTCTGCCTCTTTCGCTCACCTCCTCTTCTTCGCCCGAAGAGGGGGAATTTCGAACCGCTGGGCAGCTGATTGTCACTGTCTTAGCGGTCCAACACGATCCAGAGGTTGGTGATCAAAAAGATCACCTCCATTGCCAATGGAGCCAACCCGGAAGTCGGACCTAGGGTGTCTTGTAAGTATTTGTAAAATTCTGCCAACTGGTCCTGGAGTTTTGTCATTTTTTTGCTTTTTAATTGCTTCTGTTAATTCCATCATTGTTATTCTTTCTTTCACTTCTTCCGACAGTTTTGGTAGGTTGGCTTCTTCCATATATTGTTTAATTTTATTTTCTAGTATATTTTCTTTAGTGTATAGTTTTTCATAAAATTCTTTTATTATTTTTTTCTTGTCTTCATTTTTGTGTCAAATTGTACCCGTCCCGTTTCACAGTTTATGTATCAATTTCTTTTCTTTCTCTTTTTAAAGTCTGAATGCCAACCATCTCCCTGCCTTGTTTGTATTTTTGAAAAAGTTTTGTTTGGCTGCTTTAATTTTTTGTGCCAGTTTGTCTTTCTCTAAAATGTTTAATTCATGTTTTACTAATTCCATTTGGTTTTTACCATTTAGTTTTAGTGGGTCTCTCTGTAATTCCAATTCAAGTCTTTTATATTCTTCTTCTAATCCCTTTCATCGTTTCTTCTTCTCCTTATTTTTCCTTCCTATATACGAGATCGCTAATCCCCTAAAATATGCTTTGGCTGTATCCCATACATTTTGCAGGGATGTTTCTCCATTTTTATTCTTTTAAAAAAAGAAATCCATTTCCTTCTCTAGTTTTTGTATAAAGTCTTTATCATTTAGTACTGACTGCTTTAATGTTCATCTTGGTTTTCTTATTTGTCCTTTCCATTTAACTTTTATTGAATTATGGTCTATTATGGTCTGCCCAAATACTTGACTCCACTTCTACTTCTTGTATATTGTCTTGCAATTCCTATGACATCCATATCATGTCAATTCTTGACCATGATTTATGCATATTTGAATAGAAAATGTATTGTTTTTTCTCTGGTTTTGATTCTTTCCAAGCATCTTTAATTCCTATTTCCTCTGTCATTTTGAAAAAGATCTTTGGTAAGGTTGTCCTAGCTTTTTGGTTTATTTTACTACTTTTATAGTCTAACTTTACGTTGACAATTGCATTGAAATCTCTCACAATACAAAGTCCTTCCTTTCTGAAGTGGTTCCCATTCAAACTAACAATTCACTGCATATTTTCCAGTCTATTTCCATTTTCCCCATTTTTAGTGTCTGGTCCTTTTCTTATTTACAAGATTCTCTTTTGTTTTTAATCAGAGCTTTAAAAAACGATAATTAAAATAAGAAGAGAATACACATGTTCAGTATGAGAGTTCTGAACACCCAGAATCCTTCAGCCATCTAAATATTTGACAGTTGCAAAAATGCTTTGTAGGGAAGTATCTTTGATTGCAGCAATTAAATTCTATTCCACTTATAGAATATCCTTACTCTTTTAGGACAAATCTTGATATATGAATACTTTCCATAGGCAGATGGCTTAGGAATCATAGAGCTGCAATGTGGTATTAAAAATGGGGTTGTTATGATTCCTCTTGTGTCTTATTTATAATATGCCACCTCACTTTACTCAGGCCTTTTTAAATTGTCTCTATTATCTGCTGTCAAAACATATTGCTTTGAATATGCTTATATTTACATTATATGCTTATATTTACATTATATGCTTATATTTACATTAAATGAAGGCTGCTTTCAAATGTAAACAAAAAAAAATATCATTGGAAGATAGCCATTTCAAATTTGCTTTACAAATATCGAAAAATTAGAATGTTCTAGCTCATGCACAATACTTAAAATAGACTTATTCCTAGACAATGTTTGGGTGTGTTTGGGAATGGTGAGGTAGATTTTGAGAATCTAAACTGGTGTCATTATGAGTGCTGTTTCTGTCTCTTCTAATGAACAGTGAAAGTCATAATCTCAGACCATATTGCCTACAACTGACCTGGAAGAAGGAGGAGGAGGAGGAGGAGGAGGAGGAGGATTATTGTTGTTGTTGTTGTTGTTGTTGTTGTCAGAATCTATGCTTTTGTATGAGAAACCTATATGCGGGTCAAGAAGCAACAGTGAGAACTGGACACGGAACCACTGATTGGTTCAAAATTGGGAAAGGAGTCCGGCAAGGCTGTATACTATTGCCCTGCCTATTTAACTTATATGCAGAACACATCATGAGAAAGGCGGGGCTAGATGAATCAAAAGTTGGAATTAAGGAGAAATATCAACAACCTTGGATATGCAGATGATACCACTCTAATGGCAGAAAGCAAAGAGGAACTAAAGATCTTCTTGATGCGGGTGAAGAAAGAGAGTGCAAAAGTTGGCATGAAACTCAACATTAAAAAAACTAAAATCATAGCATTTGGCCCTCTCAATTCCTGGCAAATAGATGGGGAAGAAATGGAGGTAGTGACAGATTTTATTTTCCTCCAAGATTACCGCAGATGGGACTGCAGCCAAGAAATTAAAAGACGCTTGCTTCTGGGGAGAAAAGCTATGGCAAATCTAGACAGCATACTAAAAAGCAGAGACATAACCTGCCAACAAAAGTGTGTATAGTTAAGGCTATGGTTTTTCCAGTTGCAATGTATGGCTGTTAACGTTGGACCATAAGAAAGGCTGAGTGCCAAAGAATTGAGGCCTTTGAATTATGGTGCGGGAGAAGACTCCTGTGAGTCCCTTGGACTGCAAGGCAATTAAACTGATCAGTCCTAGAGGAGATCAACCTTTAGAAGGGCAGATCCTGCTCTTTAGAAGGGCAGATCCTGAAGATGAAACTGAAATACTTTGGCCACCTAATAAGGAGGAAGGACTCACTGGAGAAGAGCCGACTTCTCAACTAACAACAACAACAACAACATGCTTTTGTTATAAAAAATAGTTTGCCTTTGCTCTCTGCAGATAGATGTACTTCTTTAGAAGTATGATTTGGACCCATTTTTCCTGATAACCTCATGAACTGCATCATTCTTTCTCATTAAGGAAATTAGTATTTTTAATGCATTGTATTTTCTTTTTTCCAGATAAATATGAACTTCCTAAACATTTAAAAAGTTTTTTTTATTTTAAAAAATTAAATCCAGATTTGTAGTTTAAAGATAAAAAATATTCAAGAGAACGGAGAGGAAAAACTGGAAAGGAAAAATATTAGTTTCTTAATTTTAGAATGAATTGATGAGCCAGCACTTATAATTTTTATTCAGTTCAGGTGTTATGTTTGGGCAATGAGGAGGCAGGAGACAGTCATTGGTGACAACAGCTCTTAAGCTTATTGTGAGAACCCAGCAAAAGCAACTGGCAAACAGCCCTCTTTATATAGTATTTTGGCTGAGGCACCAGCCAATCAGAAACATGCTTTTTCCCGCCCAATTTTCCCTCCAAGAATTCAAATACATAACACTTCTCCCCTCCCAGAAAACACTTAGTCAACTATTTACATATTATTTACAAACATAATCACACAGGTAGTCAGGGCGTCTCCTAATCCCAGCTGACCTGCGCAATTCATTCCCTGTTGGGGAGTCAAGCTGGTCAGAGGGACTCTGTTGTGACCCAGGTTCCTGGACCCAGACTCCTGGACTCGGATGATTCAGAAAGTGAGGGAGAAGACCTGGCAAGCCCTGCTTCTCTTGAGCCCTCTCCCTCCCTGGCACCCACTCAAAGGGAGGAGGAGGGTCTGGCAAGGCCTGATTCTCTGGAGCCTTCTTCTGATTTGGCAACGCCCCAAGAACAGTTTTGGAGTGATGCAAGGCTGCGGAGGCGTGACCGGCGCGCACAGCAGAAACAGCATTGGGAGGAAGCCAAGTCATGATTGTCATGCAGTGACATCTGCAGAGACTATAAATAGGAGGCGGGACTTCCTGGTTTTTTGTCTTGGACAAAGCAATGAATTTGGGCGGGCAAACTGTATCAATGGAGGGAAGAATATATTCGTGAGTAATTCTGGCCTTATCTATAATTTCCTCGTTATCTCCAGAAACTTGGCAGGCCCGTGGGTAGACGTGGCCAGGACATGTATCTATGTAAATAAAAGGAGAAAAGGAGGCCTCTGACTGACTCTTTGCTGGGAGTATTAGGGGGAGGGAAACAGAACATTTTGTCCAAGACCTGACTAAAACATCTTCCACCAAAGATGGACCAGCAGCAGGTACAGCAGCAGTTAGAGCAGCTACAAGCGGCTAATCAACAGCTCCAGCAGCAAGTGGCTCACTTGGCAGGCCAACTTGCTGCCAGGAATGTGCCTGCAGCCCCCCCCCATCCTCCCACTCCTCCTCCTCGTCGCAAGTGCCCGATAACCGTGCCGGATAAGTTTTCTGGGCAGCCTGAGATGTTCCCGACCTTCTTGGGACAGTGCCAGCTCTACATGGCTATGCGGCCAGAGGATTTCCCAGATGACCAGGCTAAGGTGGCCTTCGTGATTAACCTTCTTTCCGGCTCGGCTGCTCGATGGGCCACGCCCCTCTTGCTCCAGGACAGCCCCCTGCTGGCGGACCAACAGCGTTTTTGGCAGCACCTGCGCACCATGTACGAGGACCCCGTTCGAATGCTGACGGCAACCAGGCGCCTTAAGGAACTCCGTCAAGGGAAACGCCCCCTGCAGGAGTACATCGCCGAATTTCATCTTTTGTGCCAGGACTCTGACTGGAATGATGCAGCTCTGGTGGACGCGTTCCAGGAGGGACTCTCAGAGGAATTGCAAGACGAGCTGGCCCGGGTGGAGGTGCCACGGACCCTCGACAACTTGGTGCCCCTTTGTCTCCGCCTCGATGCCTGTCTGCAATGGCGACCGTCCCGTCGCATCCCCCGGGACCCACCGTTGACATCTGCACCCCCACTCCCTGCACCACCAGCTACCCGGGTCACCCCATGTTTTGTAACCACTGCGGAAGAGCCCATGGAGTTGGGAGTGGCCAGACCTCGCCTGACAGCCCAGGAGCGGAACCAGAGGCGCCAAGGGGGATTGTGCCTGTACTGTGGGGAGCCCGGCCACTTCGCCGCTTCTTGCCCCAGAAAGCGAAGTGGGGCACGCCTGCCGGTCCCCGAATCACAGCATGACCAATCGGGAAATGGAGCAGGCCTGACCTCGGGGAAACCCTAGGTCGGGCACGTACTAAGCCCCCACTGGACGTTGCGGAAGTAGACTCTGGGCCCCCTCGGCATCTGATTCTGGACACACGGATATGGTTGGGGAACCAGTCGGACGGGCTCCAGGCGCATGTGCTGGTGGACTCAGGGGCCACAACAAACTTTATGGACCAGGCCTTTGTGACCCAGTTTGCGGTCCCCGTGGTTCCGGTGGACCCTCCGATGCGGGTTGAGACAATTGATGGACGAGAACTGGTGTCTGGCCCCATTAAATTTGCCACCCAGCCTTTGCGCCTGGCTATTGGGGACCATGAGGAGGCGATCCAGTTTTATGTCACGGCGGACCTTCATTTTCCCTTGGTCCTTGGTTGGCCTGGCGGACCCACGATCCTCAGGTGGCCTGGTCGCGAACGCCATCTCTTTCCCGAGTCTGCAGTGCGTCGATCACATCCGCCACACCTGTGCCGCCAGAACGCCCCACCGCTGCCATCACCTTGCCTCCTGAGCTGACGGACTTCGCCGGCGTGTTCAGCGAGAAGGAGGTGGACCGACTACCCGCATCGGCCCCTCGATTGCCCAGTGGACCTTCTGCCCAACGCACCACTGCCT
Source organism: Ahaetulla prasina (assembly GCF_028640845.1). NCBI lineage: Eukaryota > Metazoa > Chordata > Lepidosauria > Squamata > Colubridae > Ahaetulla > Ahaetulla prasina. The sequence continues at coordinate 42,488,233 of NC_080545.1, forward strand.
GTGGGACGCCTGTATTCCATGTCGGAGCCCGAGTTGGCCGCCTCAGGGACTTCCTGGACAAAAACCTGGCCCGAGGTTCATCCGCCTTCAAAGTCCTCTCTCGGCCCCGGTCCTCTTTGTGAAGAAGAAGACAGGGGACTTGCGCCTGTGCTGTGATTACCGCGGCTAAACGCCATTACGGTGCGGAATCGCTACCCCTGCCGCTCATCCCGGAGCTGTTGGAGAGGTTGCGAGGCCACGATCTTCACCAAGCTCGATCTCCGGGGCCTACAACCTGGTGCGGATGCGAGAAGGAGCGAATGGAAGACGGCATTCGGCACCCAATACGGACACTACGAATACACTGTCATGCCATTTGGGTTGACCAACGCTCCCGCCGTTTTCCAGCACTTCATGAACGACGTGTTCCGAGACATGTTGGATCGGTTCGTGGTTATCTACCTGAACAACATCCTGATTTACTCCCGGTCCAGGGAAAGCCACCTTCGACACGTTGGTCTGGTTCTGCAACGCTATGGAGCAACAACTCCATGCGAAGCTGGAGAAATGCGTCTTCTTCCAGACTTCCATAGAATTCCTCGGGCATATCATCTCGCCCGAGGGCATAGCCATGGACCCATGCAAAGTAGAAGCTTTGTGTAGCTGGGAAGTCCCTCGTCGGGTGAAGGATGTTCAGTGCCTGCTGGGCTTCGCCAACTACTACCGGGCTTTGCCACACTGACGGCTCCACTTACCCAGCTCCTCAGGAAGAAGGTTGCGTTTCGGTGGGGTCCCCCGCAGCAAGAAGCATTCACAGCCCTCAAGAAAGCCTTCGTCACAGAACCCATCCTGAGGCATCCCGACCCGCTCCGGCCTTTTGTGGTGGAAACGGACGCTTCCAATGTGGCTCTGGGAGCGGTACTGCTACAGGCTCCGACGAATGGCGGCACACTTTTTCCCTGCGCTTACTACTCCCGGAAACTCAATCCTTCTGAGTGCAACTACACCATCTGGGAAAAAGAGTTGCTGGCTATCAAGGCTGCATTCGAGGCTTGGCGACACCATCTGGAGGGGCCCCGACATCACGTGGAGGTCCGAACGGACCATCGGAATCTCGAGCACCTCACCACAGCTCGGAAGTTGAACCAGCGGCAGATCCGGTGGTCGTTGTTTTTTGCCCGGTTCAACTTCCGCGTGACCTACATTCCCAGCGGTCACAACCGGAGGGCGGATGCCCTATCCCGCAAGCCAGAGTACCTCTGCGCCAAGGACCCCCTCCCTCCACGGACAGTGCTACCGGCAGAAGCCTTGGCCGCAGCACGGGAACCAGTAGACTTGCGGGCCCAGGTGCGAGAGGCGCAGCGCCAGGACGCCTGGTTGCAGCAAAGGAGAGCGGAGGTGGGCCCCACGTCTCCTTGGACCTTGGAGGAGGACTTACTCAAGTTTGGGCGATTATATGTGCCCACAGGACCACTCCGAGCCCTCGTCATGACCCAGTGCCACGACAACCCTGCAGCAGGACATTTTGGGTTCTTCAAGACCCTCCACCTGGTGACACGGACCTTTTGGTGGCCCCGAGTGCGGCATGATATACATGCCTACGTGACATCCTGCGTACCGTGCCAGCAAGCCAAGACCGCCACGGGGGCACCTCCCGGGCTCCTCCAGCCCTTGCCGACACCCGACAGACCCTGGGCGGCGATCTCTATGGATTTCCTGACAGACCTGCCGCCGTCCTCTGGGTTCACCACAGTGCTGGTGGTGGTGGACATGCTCACCAAGATGGCACACTTCATCCCATGCCGCGGACTGCCCACAGCCGCAAAAACGGCCCGTCTCTTTCTGCAGCACATCTTCCGCCTCCATGGTCTACCGGACAGGGTGGTTTCGGACCGCGGAGTTCAGTTCACAGCCCGCTTCTGGAAGAGCCTGATGGCCGCGTTGAGGTGCAGGTGTGTCTGTCGTCATCGCACCATCCGGAGACCGACGGGGGTACAGAGAAGGTCATCGGTATACTGGAACAGTATCTCCGTTGCTTCATCAACCAGCAACAGGACAACTGGGCCGATTACCTGTCCCTGGCGGAGTTTGCTTTTAACAACTCTCAGCACACCTCTACTCAGATGACCCCGTTCTTTGCCAATGTGGGGTACCATCCGCGGCTCTTCCCTCTGGCACCACCGGACTCTCCTGTTCCCGAAACGCAGACCTTCCTGACGGAATTGCATGCGGTCCAACAGTTGGTACGCCAGCAGCTGAATCGGGCAAAGGAGGACTACAAACGGTCCGCCGACCGCTCCCGACGGGCAACGCCCCTGCTGGCAGTTGGAGACCGGGTGTGGCTCTCCACCAAACACCTCCCGTCCGACCGCCCGGTAAAGAAGTTGGACCACCGATTCATCGGCCCATTCCTGTCAAGGCAGTCATCAACCCGGTAGCCTACCGACTGACCCTGCCACGATCCATGCGGATCCACCCCGTCTTTCACCGGTCCCTTCTGGTTCCTGAGGCCACACCAAGTCCCCTTCGGTGCCCAACAGCACACGTCACTGTCGCCGAGGGCGGGTCGGAGGAATCTGAAGTCCACAGCGTACGAGACTCCCGCTGGCTAAAGGGTCGTTTCCAATATTTGATCGCGTGGAAGGGATACGGGACTGATTTCTCCTGGGTAGATGCCTCCGACGTTCATGCCCCTGACCTGGTGCAGGCCTTCCATGAGCAGAACCCAGCCCGACCGCATCCCGATCCAGCCCGGGGGAAGGGCCCTGCGGTGAGGGATAGTGTTGTGACCCAGGTTCCTGGACTCAGACTCCTGGACTCGGATGATTCAGAAAGTGAGGGAGAAGACCTGGCAAGCCCTGCTTCTCTTGAGCCCTCTCCCTCCCTGGCACCCACTCAAAGGGAGGAGGAGGGGCCGGCAAGGCCTGATTCTCTGGAGCCTTCTTCTGATTTGGCAACGCCCCAAGAACAGTTTTGAGTGATGCAAGGCTGCGGAGGCGTGACCGCGCAGCACAGAAACAGCGTTGGGAGGAAGCCAAGTCATGATTGTCATGCAGTGACATCTGCAGAGACTATAAATAGGAGGCGGGACTTCCTGGTTTTTTGTCTTGGACAAAGCAATGAATTTGGGCGGGCAAACTGTATCAATGGAGGGAAGAATATATTCGTGAGTAATTCTGGCCTTATCTATAATTTCCTTGTTATCTCCAGAAACTTGGCAGGCCCGTGGGTAGACGTGGCCAGGACATGTATCTATGTAAATAAAAGGAGAAAAGGAGGCCTCTGACTGACTCTTTGCTGGGAGTATTGGGGGAGGGAAACAGAACAGACTCTCCGTTCCTCCCAGCTCCTCCAATTGGCCCTCCGGCCCTGAATTAGGAGCAGAGTCTTCCCTGCTGGCTTCTGGAGGGATCGTGGGGCGTCGCTGGACTTCGCCACTTTCAGATAAGTCCTCTGACCGCCTCAGGCTTGAGCTAGCTGTTGGCGTAAACATTTGGTAGTCAGGGCCTGGTTGTTCAGCCTCTGTTTTGGCTTCTAGCCTTTTTTGTAGCTGATCTATGTGCCTTTTCCAGACCCTGCCATCTCCCATATCCACTAGGTATGATTTGGGACCTGTTATCCCTATAATTGTCCCTCCCAACCAAAGGGAACCTTCACTATAATTTCGGGCAAATACAGGGTCACTTGTTGCAAATACCTTTGTTTTACCTCTCGTTGTTGGGTACTTATCAGGGGAATAAGTCGGGTTTAATCTATCTAATGGGCATCGGAGTCTCCTTCCCATCAGTAGCTCCGCTGGGCTGCGGCCAGTGGCCATGCAAGGTGTCCCATGCTGTACGGCCAGGAAAGTATCAATTTTGGTTTGCCAGTCCCCCGGGCTAATTCTACATAGTGCCTCCTTGTCCCTTCTTATAAAACATTCTGCAAGGCCATTGCTAGCCGGATGGAAAGGCACTGATAGGGCATGGCAGATGCCCATTTCAGCCAAGTACCCTTCAAATTGAATGGCCGTGAATTGTGGCCCATTGTCCGATACCAATGTGTCCGGCAACCCGTGCATTACAAATAGTCGTCGCAAAACCCTTATGACTGCTTCTGCTGTCATGGTTTTCATCAATATTATTTCCAACCACTTGGAATAAGCATCTACTACAATTAAGAACGTTTGCCCATGAAAAGGCCCCACGAAGTCTATGTGAATTCTAGACCATGGTCCCTGGGGTTTCTCCCATTCCCTCACCGGGGCTGTCGGGGGTAATGGCCTAGAATCCTGGTAAGCCTGACATCTGCCTACCCGGTCACTGATGTCTTTGTCCATCTGGGGCCACCACACATAACTCCACATCAGACTTTTCATATGTACAATGCCTGGATGCCCCACATGCAACAAATCCAAGACATTATCCCTTAACCATAAAGGAATAACCACTCTATCACCCCATAATAAACATCCCCCTTGTACAGACAATTCAGAATGTTTGGTTGCAAACTGTTTAAATTCCTTGCCCGATGCAACGGGCTATGCCCTCTGCACCCAGCCAATTACAGTGCGGATAATGATGTCTTTATTTATTTATTTTATTTTATTTATTTTATTTTATTTACATTTATATCCCGTCCTTCTCCGAAGACTCAGGGCGGCTTACATTGTGTAAGGCAATAGATGACGCCTTAGCCACTTTGGCAGAGGTGACAGGGCCAGTGTCCAATGAGTCAATTAGTAAACTTGGCGTTCCCGGGGTCGGGTCTTGAATTGTAAGGGATTCAAGGTAAGGGACACCTGCTCAAAGTGTCCACATGTCCCAAATCTTTGCCCGGTTGGTGGGTCAGGTGGTAAGAGTATGCTGCCAGGAATATAGTCCAACGGATGAGTCTGGGAGACAGTGCAATTGGCGTAGGGCGATTTCCCGCCAACAAACCCAACAATGGTTGATGGTCCGTGACAATTTCAAATTGCCACCCAAACAAATATTCGTGAAACTTTTTAACACCCGAGACTGTTGCTAACCCTTCTCTGTCTAATTGACTATAGTTCCTCTCTGCTCCCGATAAAGTGCGGGAAAAATAAGCAGTTGGGGCTTCTGCCCCATTAGGCAACTTTTGGCTGAGAACAGCCCCCACTCCATAGGGTGAAGCATCACAAACCAGGATGAGAGGCAAGGTTCCATTATATTGGATTAACAGACTGTCACTAGACAGCAGCTTTTTGACAGCTTCAAAAGCTGCTGCTTCAGTCCTGCCCCAATTCCACGGGGAGTTTTTTGCTAGCAGTCTGTGTAGCGGTTCAGCCATGGTTGCCTTATCTTTAAAAAAAACTGCATAAAAGTTCAAAAGTCCTAAAAAGGCTTGTAACTCCGCTTTGTTTTTCGGTGGTGGAGCCTTCCAAATTGCTCGCACTTTGCTCTCTGTTGGATGAACGCCCTCCTTATCTATCCGATATCCCAAAAATTCAACTGAGGCCACTCCAATTTGACACTTATTGAGCTTGCTCTAAAAATGGACAACACCCTTCGCAATTTGTCTCTTAACTCTTTCATGTCACTTGCTGAAACCAATACGTCGTCAAAGTAGGGAACTACCCCGGTAGACCCTGCAATAAGTGTTCCATGAGATTTTGGAACAGTCCAGGGGCAACAGTAACCCCAAACTGGAGTCTGGTGCACTTAAACGCACCCCTGTGCGTAACTATCATTTGTGCCTTAGCTGTTTCATTATCAACAGGCAACTGCTGATACGCCTGAGCCAAATCAAGTTTGGCGAAGATTTGTCCTGGTCCTAATGAGTGCAGTAGATGTTGTATGATGGGGACAGGGTATGCACTTTTCTGCAAAGCCTTATTTAGTGTTGCCTTGTAATTGGCATAAATATGGACAGATCCATCTGGCTTAACGGGCGTCACTATTGGTGTCTCCCACTTAGCGTGGTCGACTGGAATTAATATGCCCTGTTTAACCAGTTTGTCTAGTTCTTTATCAATTTTGGGTTTCAGGGCAAAAGGAACTCTCCTAGCCTTAAGCCTAATTGGGGCTATTTGCGGATCTAAATTAAATGAAATGGGAGTCCCCACATACTTGCCCAGGCTGTCCTGGAACACGTACTCAAATTCCTGCAGCAGTTCCTCCCTCAGGTCGCCTCCAACTCTGTAAACTCCAGTGATGCCCATTCCTAGGGCCCGGAACCAATCGAGACCTAACAAGCTGGGCAGGCTTCCATCTACTATGGTGATCGCAGAGATTTGGTGTCCATACTTGACTCGAACTGTGGTGATGCCTCGGACAGGGATCCGGTTTCCCTGGTAGTCTTGGACTCTCAGTCTCTGAGGCAGCAGTTGACACTTGGGAGGTTCTTGGTGATTGTATCCCAGGACATGATTGTGATCGATGACCCGGTATCGACTTCCATCTTACACAACACCCCTTCTATGCAGGCCCTTGTGAAGATCTTTTTCTCCAGTCGCATTGAGGCTTGGTGTCGTGTCCCACTCCTCCGCTGACGGCTGGGTCCGGGAAATCCGAATCAGGCTTGCCTCTGCAGCTCTGCCCAAAGTCCTAGCAAAGTCCTCAGAGCAGGCAGGAGACCAGTAAGTGACTTCAGCAAGATAAGTTTGACTTTTTGCCTGACTCAGAGACTGCCAGAAAGTAGCTCCTTTATATAGGCCATGGGGTGTGGCACCATGACTCAGCACTCATTAAGGCCTGCCCCTCCCTTCCCTCTGTTGCCTCCGTCTCTCCAATCTTCTGATGCGAGGGTCACACCAATCAGCTGTTGGTAATAAACCCTCCTCAGGCTCACCTGCTGTGGAGGAGGGGGAGGGGTCTAGCTGCTCCGTTTGCCTGGGCATGGAGTCAGGGCTGGGGCAGGGAGATTCTCCTTCTGCAGTTTGTGTGGGCATGGAGCCAGGACTGGGACCGGGAGGCATACATTCCTCAGTGTGCGGGAGCAGGTAAGAAGGCCCCGGCTGCTCTGAGGGCGGGCAAGACACAACACTTGGTCCACTCGTACTGTTGTGTGGTTGGACTTCGCGCCTTTTTTGAATGGACCAATAGGTGGCCATCTCGCAGAGCTGGGGGTTTGTTGATAGGCTGGTTTGAATTCAGTTTGGAATTTTTGGTGGTACGGCTGAGGAGCTTGACAAACTAGCGCCAGGTGGCTTTTTTTGTCACACCTTTGGCAGATGGCTTCTTTAAAATGGCAGTTTTGTCACTGGTGCTGGCCTCTGCAACTCACACATTCATCGCGGTCATTTCTCTCCGGCTTCCCTGTTTGGAAAACCTCTTCCTCACTCTCGCCTTCACATTCAGACTGGATTTCCTCACTGTGGACTGGTGTCGTTTTAGCTGAGGAATTTAGCGAGGTTGGCTTTTGCAACATTTCAGCAGCTTTGGTGGACAGTTCATGTGCCCTAGCTTCATCTAGGGCTATTGTGAGAGTCAGATTATTTTTAGCGAGTAGACGCCTCTGCAGTCAGATGTCTCTAACTCCACAGATGAGCTCCTCTAATAGGGAATCCTCTAAATCCCTATATTTGCAGTGAGTCGCGGCTTTTCTCAATGCAGCCATATAGACGCTGATTGATTCGCCCTCGCGTTGGACTCTCTGTCGGAGTTCATACCTCTGCACAAACTTTGATGGCACCGGGACGTAGTGCGCTCTGAGCGTCGTCTGTAGTACTGGCCAGGGCACTGACTGGATGGGCGTCGGTTCCGATAACGATTTGGCAGTATCAAATACTTCTGGCCCGCAATGGCTTAAGAAGTATGCGCGCTTCCGATTGTCAGATGCTCCTTGCAATTCGTTAGCTTCAAGGAAGCACTCGAAGCGAGCCATGTATGACCCCCACTTCTCTTTGACTGGATCAAATGGTGCTGGCGGCGTGTAGTTAGACATTTCCGATCGTTTCTACATGGCCACCCTAAAACTGGCTGGGTTCTAAGCTATTTCTCCGCTTCAGCTTTTTCTTGGTCTCACTGCCATCCACATCCCACCTTCGTCGCCAATATTATGTTTGGGCAATGAGGAGGCAGGAGACAGTCATTGGTGACAACAGCTCTTAAGTTTATTGTGAGAACCCAGCAAAAGCAACTGGCAAACAGCCCTCTTTATATAGTATTTTGGCTGAGGCACCAGCCAATCAGAAACGTGCTTTTTCCTGCCCAATTTTCCCTCCAAGAATTCAAATACATAACATCAGGTCTTGCTGATCTTCCTTTTCTTGAAACTACAGACAGTCCTTTACTTACAACAGTTCGTTTAGTGACTGTTCAAAGTTACAATGGCACTGAAAAAATTGACTTAAAACTGTTTTTTTACATTAATGAACATTGCAGCATCCCCATGGTCATGTTATCAAAATTCAGATGCTTGGCAAGTGACTTATATTTATGATGGTTACAGTTTCCCAGGATCACATGAACATCTTTTGCAACTTTCTGACAAGCAAGGGCAATGGGGAAGACAGATTCACTTAACAGCCACGTTACTAACTTAACAATTGCAATGATTCACTTAACAATTGTAGCAAGAAAAATCATAACATGGGACAAAACTCATTTAATAATTGTCTTGCTTAGCCAGTATAATTGCTTGTCAGTATAATTCCAAATCACCAAACTCTGTATAGGAACCTTTGTTATTTGGGAAAAAAGTATGATGTAATAAATGCACAGCAGATAACCAGGAAATTATAGGATTGTTGCTAGACCAAGTGAATTAAAAACATCCATGAAGACCATGGTGAAACATCCTTATAGAAAAGTTTCTTACCGTTAGCAAGAAAATGGTTTGGGGATTTCTGTGAAGTCATCAGGAACTGAGTTTAAAAAGAAGATTGTATCTTACTTAGATGGTACTGTTTCAATGGCCTTCAAAATATAAACCAGATTCCTTTATCCTTTATCCCATTATTTAAGTTTCACTTCAGGTCTTATAATTTTCATCCAAAGGCCACACTCACCAAGAATCATGGTATGAAATACAACATATTTGAAGCCACTGTGAATTATTTTCAGTAGATAATTTCAGTTTTCTCTACTGTACAGTGAATGTGGAGAAAGAATATTCAATAACCATAATCAGTAGATGAATCACTCTTCTAAGCACTGAATGATTACTTGTGAGAAGAAAACCGATATTTATGTGATAGAAGATTAAGAAGAAATGCAGTATTTGAAACTGAAATATTCCTGTTGTCTCGTCAATATAGACATAATTCTGATTCTGATTTTCTAGAACACTGAATTGTTATACCAGATTGCCTTCCTTCAGAGGAAGTATAATCTAGAGATTTTCTACTTACATTAGTAAAAATTTTAAAATCCCATGGCTGATTCAGTGTATTAAATTATAACAAATTGCAGCATCTGGTGATGTGCTGATATTAAATACTATTGATTCAGTGTCATATTTAAACTAATCCTTGATTAAAAGAATGATTAATTTGAAACAGTCACAATGAAATAGAAATCCAGATGTTATACACATTTTGCTTCATGATGTTAAATGTCAGTTTAATTATCATCTAGAAGTCTAAGTTCATGTCATTTTCATATTTTTAAATGTACCCTATTTTTTGGAGTATAAGACACATTTCCCCCCCTAAAAGAGGCTGAAAATTTGGTGCATCTTATACTCCAAATGTAGCCCTGCCCCTGCTGGCCCCCACCCTTTGGCCTCTGCCTCCCAGCAATTTGCCTCCTTGCAGCAAACAGCGAACAGCCTGTTTCAGTTTCAGCTTCAGCACAGCCTGATTAGCGTAAGCATCTGATTATTGGTTGGATCAGCCTCCTGACCATCACCTGTTTCACGCTGCAAGGATTGCCATTGCCTATTACTGTTTCCACACACCCCACTTTTGGCCTCCGTGTGCCACATTTCCCCCCCTTTCCGATCCCTGCCACCCAGACTGGGTGGAAAATGGGGCGCACAGAGGCTGAAAACAGGGCATACAGAGGCTGAAAATGGGAAGCAGAGGCCAAAAATGGGCTGTGGGGAGGCAGCAATAGGCTATGGCAATCCCTGCAGCCTGAAACAGCTGATCATCTGGAGGCCGATCCAACCGACAATCAGCTGCTTGTGCTAATCAGGCTGTGCTGAGACTGAAACGGACTGTTCGCTGCAAGGCGGCAAATTGCTGGGAGGCAGATTTTTTTTCTTGTGCTAATCAGGCTTGCTGAAACTAAAATTGAAAGGCTGTTTTCTGTTGGCTGCAAGGAGACAAATTGCTGGGAGGCAGAAGTAGAGGCAGAATTTTTTTCTTGTTTTCCTCGCCAAAAAAAGGTAATCTGGAGCATTTTATGCTCCAAAAATTTTGTATTTTATTGCTTTTTAATTAATAACAAAAAACAAATTAAGGAGCAAAATACAAAGATAATAATGACGGAATAAGTAAAGACCTAAAAGTGCCCCAATAAAATGAAAGAAATACAACAACAAAAAAACCATGATATGTTATTATAACAGTAAACAATTTAAAATTCTATGTTTACTTACTACCATGTTTTTGGGCTCCAAAATAAGCACTAGGGCTTATTTTTTGGGATGTCTTACTTTTTTTCCATGTATGGGAGGCCCGCTTCTGCTTGCTTGTGGAAGTGCCACTACTGTGAGGTGAGGGGTGGGGTGGAGCTGCCACACATGCCCTGCACCAGCTTACCTCAGGGTCCCGCAGACAGGCCATCCACATCCTGACACCTGACACACCTTGCAGCAGTGGGTCTGGCAGCCCTGTCCAGTAGGACCCTGCATGGCCACCAGCCCACTTCTTCTGCTTGCTCGCAGCCACAATGGAGCAGGCAAGATGAGAGACAGTGGGACTGAGTGGCTGGCTGGCTGTGGGAGGTTTGTCTTCATGTGGCGGCCCCGTCAGCAGGTGGAGGCAGAGGCACGGGGGGAGGCACCCAATCAGGATGTGCTATGCAAGCTGCAGGCAAGCTGAGAGATGATGGGACAGAGTGGGTGGGAGGCCATGGGAGGCTTGTCTTCGCATCTCTTGGCTTGCCTGTGGCCTGCATGCTGTTTGGACAGGTAATCAACTCACCTGCACTGTGCAGGCTGTGGCTGCTGCTGGACACCATCAGCCCCAATGTCCTTGCCACCTATGGTGCTGGCCACGCCTTCCCCTGGGCTGATGACATTCTTCACTAGGGTTTATTTTTGGGGCAAGGCTTGTTTTAGGCACATACATAAAAATCAGGCTAGGGCTTATTTTGGGGGGTAGATTTTATTTTCGGGAAAACACAGTAAGTGTTATTGCTATAGTTAGAATATGTGAATCAGTATTACATATCATGATAAGTTTTGTCTTACTGTGGTAAAGCATTTCACTTTGCTAAATTGTTGAACAGAAGCCCCCTGGACCCACTCAGACATTTGGAAATGTGGAGTTGCTGCATTTTATGGATGTGTTTTGAAGGAAAAAATCAGTTGAAGCTTTACTATGGCAAAACATCTCCATGAAACTGCCCAAATAATTTAATAGTGGACTCCTATATACAGAAGAGGTTTTGTAGAGTTTACTGGGTATTAGTCTCCAGTTAAATGAGTGTTGAGTCTTCGGCTCCCAAACTGGGCCTCTTAGCAGAGAGTGACTTAGAGAGGGAGGGGGAAGAGCTGACAGGGCTTCCCTCTGCAGGACCTTCCTCTCTGGCTCTGCTCCAGGTTCCAGAGGCAGGCCAGGTGGAGGAGATGACGAGGCCTCTTTCTCCTGCACCTTCCCCCTCCCAGGCAATGCCTCAAGACCCAGCTGCTGACAATCAGTCCTGGTTAAATCACAGAAAGGAGAGGCAGGAACAACAAAAGAAGGGGTGGGGCAGGCCTAGAGAGTGCTGAGTCATGGAGCCACACCCCACAGGGTATAAAAGCAGGAGGAGCTGCTCTATAACTTCTTGTGACATACAAAAACTGACTCTTGGAAACTTTGGCTGCAATATTTCGAGACTAAGAACTTGGCTTCTGGATTTCTGTTCATTTCTGAACTCTTGGTTGCTCCAGCAACAAACTGCAATTATGCTGGCTTCTGAGGAGATAAGAGAACTTGGCAGGCAATCACAGGTTCATTGCCAGAACTGATATCTGTCATAGGAATAAGTTGCTGGCAAATATAGTCAGCTCGTGTGTCTTCTTGGTTGTGGTTGTGGGGGACAGAACAATGAGTATAGGATTTGATCATAAGCTACTTCAATATATTTTAACTTTTCCTGAAAAGTCTCTTTTATTCCAAATGAATGTTGCATGTGCATTTATCCCTATTTTTTACTTATATAATATTGATATTACAGAAATTATCCTTGCTAAAGATCTGCTTATAAGCCAAAATTCACAGGGTTTATTATTAAAACATGGCCAGCAAATGTTTTAGGTCTTGTGGACCATAAAGTTATTTTTTTTTACTTTAACTCTCAAGTTATTGAGAGCTGCAATTCCATGCATTGAAATTGAAAATCCGGCTTAACACAATATGCTATGTGAATTCTGGCTTAACGTAACATTATATAAATTATATAAATAAGCCATACATGGTGTAAGGTCCTGCCTTGCCAGTCTTCTCAAGAAAGCAAAATTCTTGAAATGATTATTATTTCAAAAGGAACTTTTATTGAAAGACAGTGATATCAGTGGAAATGTAGGCAGTATCTGAAGATTCCTGCTCAAAGCGTTAGGTTAAACCAGTAGAAGCAAAACTCCTCCAAATGTCCAGTTCAACATAGAGCCAATCCCAAGGTGCGAAGATGTTTTGAGAACCTTGGGCAGAGAAGATGATAACTGTCAACTCCCAAGTACTTTAGTTTCACTTTCTCCGGTGATGAGATAAAGCAGATGGCTCAAAGCATATTCTTCTCCCCCTTCATAATATGACTCAAGCACATTCCTTCCCTTCTCCCTATGTGTACCTCCCACAAGGTACAGCATAGCAAAGCAAAGCAAATGAACCTGCATGCAAAGAACACCCCCCAAGTCTCCCCCCCTTCCACCAGAATGGCAGTGTCCAGATAGGGAATGATGGGACCTGACACATGGATTGAGTTATACATATACAACATACTAAGATAATACTGGATTCCAACAACGCATTGTTGTGACTCTGGCTACCGAGCCCATCCTCACGGAGGAAGATGACTCTGAAAGTGATGGGGAGGAGCTGACAAGGCCTCCCTCTCCAGGACCCTCCTTTCTGGCAATGCCTCAGGTTCCAGCTGAAGGCCAGGAGGAAGGCATGTCAGAGCAGCCACTAATACGGAGTGATGAAGATCAATCTTGGATTGATCCCAGGCAACGTCAGAGGGAGAGGCGTGCGCAGCAAAAGAAGAGGTGTAGAAGGGCCAGAGATTGCTGAGTCACTGAGCCATGCCCCACAGGGGATAAAAGTGGGTGGGGTTGCTCTGCAGGCTCTGTGACGGACAAAAACTGCATATTGTGAGCTTCAGATAGGATATTTTTCGGAATTAAGGCTAGGACTTTGTGGATGACTTCTGACTACACTTTGAACTCTTGGTTGCCCCAGCAACGGACTACAGATACGCTGACTCCTGTTTCTAGAGGTGATAAGAAACTTGGCAGGCATTTGGAAAGTAGCTGCCAGAACTTTTATCTGCTAAAGTGATTCAGGTTGACTTCTAAAAATAAATTACTGGTAGCTGTTGTTTGCTCGTGTGTCTTCCTATGTGAGGTGGGGGACAGAACATCTTGTCCGTCACCCGAACTAAGCCATCTTCAAACCAAGATGGACCAACAGCAGCAACAGCAGTTGCAGCAACAGCAGATACAGCAGCTGCAAGCAGATAATCAACTGCTGCAACAGTAAGTGGCTCAATTAACAGCCCAAATTGCTTTGAGGAATGCTCCTGCAGCTCCCCCTCCTCCTCCTCCCTGTTGGAAATGCCCAGTGACCGTGCTGGATAAGTTTTCTGGGCAGCCTGAGATGTTCCCGGCCTTCATGGGACAATGCCAGTTATTTATGACCATGAGACTGGAGGATTTTCCAGATGACCGGGCTAGGGTGGCGTTTGTGATAAGCCTTCTTTCGGGCTCTGCTGCCTGATGGGCCACGCCCCGTTGCTTCAGAATAGCCCATTGCTAACAGACCACCAGGGTTTTTGGCAACACCTGTGCCTGATGTATGAGGACCCCATTTGGACTCAGTTGGCAACCAGGCGCATTAAGGACCTCCGTCAAGGGAAGTGCCCCCTGCAGGATTATATTGCTGAATTTCGGCTTTTATGCCAGGACTCTGCCTGGAATGACGCGGTGCTGATGGACGCATTCCAGGATGGTCTCTCAGAAGAGCAGCAGGACGAGCTGGTTTGGGTGGAGATGCCATAGACAGACTGTTTGCGCATCGATGCCTGTCTTCAATGGCGAAAGACCCGTTGCACCCCAGGATCCACCGTTGGTGTCTGCACCTCTGCATTCTGCGCCAGCAGTGCCCCAGGTCACCCCACATTTCATGGTGGCTGTGGAGGAGCCAATGGAGTTGGGAGCGGCTACACCTCACCTGACGGCCCAGGAGCGAAGTCAGAGACGCCAAGGGGGGTTGTGCCTGTACTACGGAGAGCCTGGACATTTCGCCGCTTCTTGTCCCAGAAAGCGAAGTGGTGCGCTCAAGCCTGTCCTTGATTCTCACCGTGACCAGCCGGGAAATGGGATAGGCCCGACCTTGCAGAAACCTTAGGCTGGGCACATACCAAGCACCTGCCGGAAATAGCAGATGTGGACTCTTGGCCCCCTTGACATCTGATTTTGGACACCTGGGTGTAGTTGGTTAACCGGTCGGAGGGCATTCAGGCACATGCACTGTGTCAAGGTTCCAGAAAAACCTCTTCTGCAATAAAAAAAACTCAGAAGCCATTGTTTTCCAGAGTTCTTTGCTAGCATGAGGAAACTGGCACACGATGAGTGAAATTCCAAAACTGAATTTCCGGATTCTTTTCCCAGTTATACAAACCCCAAGAGTCCCATCCCCCTGACCCCTTTGATGGTCACATGGTTCCACGTTCTCCCAGTTCATTCGAATATCTTCTTGCCACTCTTCCTGCAGATGTGAACACCATCCGACCTTGACCGCTTGAAGAATGTTAACATACCCCTCAGCCCCCCTTCTTCCCCTCAGGGGAAAAATGTGGCAGCGTCTGGAACCCTAAAGTCTAGTATGGTTTCCAGGCCTGACAGGCGTCCCCCCTTGGAAAAGAAGCTATATCCTAGGAAAGAAAACAAAGAGTTGATAAAGAAGAGTGTCAGTGGTCCACACTTCCCTTCTACCCCCCCTCCCCTCTCCAAGAGGTTTTTTTAGGTTTGCCAGGGAAAGTGTCGTGAAATTGTTTAATCAAATTGTCCGCATTTACTTTCCAACTTTTGACCCAAGTAGATTCAGATAACGGATATCCCTTCCAGTGGACTAAATATTGTAATTGACCTCTGTATAGTCTAGAGTCAAGGATTTTCTTGATTTCATAGTGGGTTTCACCTTGGATTATCAAGGGTGGTGGGGGGGCGGCAGGTTGAGGTCTCAGACCAGACTGTCTAGAAGATTTTAAAAAGCTGGTATGGAATACCGGGTGTATTTTCCCCAACATTCAAGGGAGCTTGAGTTGGACGGTAACGGGATTAATAATTTTTACAATGGGGAAAGGACCCAAAATTTTGGACCGAATTTTCTGCTGGGTATTCTCAACCTCAGATACTTAGTAGATAAAAGACTTTATCTCCAATGCGAAAAGGGGTTGAAGGAACGGTGTTTGTCAGCTTGGGCTTTGTAATTCGAGCTGTCACAGCTAAGGCCTTTTTGTATTTTCCCAACCTTTTTCAACGAATTCATCCAGTCCGTTAGGGAAACGGAAGTGGGGGTTGCACAGGAGTTCAGGCATTGGAACAAGTCCATGCCGGTGGTTACTTGAAAAGGGTTAACCCGTGCTGCTGTGTACAGCATTATTATATGCACTTCTGCAAATGGTAACAAATCTGACCAGTTTTCTTGTTGGTAATTTACATAACACCGTATGTATTGTTCCACCATCGAGTTCAATTTTCAGCCGCTCCATTGGTCTCGGATGGAACCCAGAACTAAGTCCTTGAGACGACCCAATGGACCGTAGGAACTCCCTCCAGAACTTGGCTGTGAATTGAACACCCTGTCGGATATTATCCTTTTAGGAACTCCATGCAGTCTGTAGATGTGTTTGACGAAGAGCTTTGCTAATTTTCTACCGATGGCAATCCGCTGCACGCAGTGAAGTGGGCCTGTTTAGAGAACAAGTCCACTACGGTCCATATCACTGTATTTCCCCACTAGGTGGGAGTTCAACAATAAACTCCAAAGTGACCTCCTAGGTGAGAGTCGTGGCTTCTCTGTGGTATAGGCAGCCGCATAGCAACGGGTACATAAATCTTGGTTCCTTTCCAGGGTATCCCATCCCTTAAGGTGAGGTGTGGCAAGTTTTCTTTAAACCAAGCATTGTCAGTGAGTGCTGATTTTAATTCCGCTAGTAGTTTATTTGGTGGGATGTTAGTACTATGGCGTGATCGCGGTCGAGTAAGTGCTTGGCTGGCCAGTTCGCTACCGGGAATCATCGCATGTATTACCTCTTCGCGTTGGCTGTCAAATTGTGGTTTCCTAGATAGGGCGTCAGCCAGTAGATTTTGGTCGCCGGGGATGTATTTGAGGGTGAAATGGAACCGTTTGAAAAACTGAGCCCATCGAACTTGTTTGGGAGAAAGCTTTCGAGGGGTTTTTAAGTATTCGAGGTTTTTGTGGTCGGTCCACACCTCGAATGGTTCTTTTCCCCCTTCAAGGAAGTGTCTCCAGGAGAGGAGTGCCCAGCGCACTGCAAAGGCTTCCTTTTCCCAAACTGCCCATCTGCGTTCAGTGTCCGTCAGTTTTTTAGACACGTACGCGCAGGGCATTAGATTGTTGTCGGTATTCCGTTGTAATAAGACAGCGGCTACTGCTACATCACTTGCATCAGCTTGGACCACAAAAGGTTTATTTGGATCCGGGTGTTGAAGAATTGGTTCCATGGAGAATAGGCGTTTCAGGTGTTCAAAGGAACGTTGGCAGTCCATTGTCCAAGGTAGGGGTTGGGTAGGTTTGGGTTTGGTGGGTAATGGCCCAGTTTTTAACAATTCTGTTAATGGTAGAGCTACTTCTGCGAAAGAAGGAAAGAATTTATGTAAAATTGCGAATCCCAAGAAACTTTGAAGTTCCTTACATATGCGTGGCGCTTGCCAATCCAACACCGCTTTTACTTTTCCTGGGTCCATTTCGATACCTTTGTTTGATATCCGGTAACCTAGGTAGTCTAGGGATTCCTTATGGAATTCGCATTTGGAAAGTTTGACATATAGCTTGGCCGCTAGGAGCTTTTTAAGGACTTGTCTGACCAATTTGATGTGTTCTTCGATATTGTTTGTGTAGATAAGAATATCATCTAAGTAGACAAGAACCCCATTGTAGAGATGGGGGTGCAGGGTTTCATTAATTAGTTGCATAAAAACAGCTGGAGCCCCTTGGAGGCCAAAAGGCATGACACGGTATTGGAAACTGCCCAAGGGGCAGTTGAAAGCCGTTTTCCATTCATCACCTTCCTTGATGCGGACCCGGTAATAGGCTTCCCTTAAATCCAATCTGGTGAAAATTTTGCCTTTTGATAAGTGGTTCAACAAATCGTGCATAAGTGGTAAAGGGTATGTGTTTTGTATGCAAATTGCATTGATATTTTTGAAGTCAATACACAATCTAAGTGAACCATCTTTCTTTTGTTTAAAGAAAGGCGCAGCTACAGGTGATTTTGCTGGTTCAATGAACCCTCTGGCTAGGTTAGTGTCAATGTATTTTCTTAGTTCAGACATTTCGGCTGGTGTCATTGAATGCATTTTGGGTTTTGGTAATTTTGCTCCCGGGTGCAATTCAATTGCGCAATCAGTTTGTTGGTGGGGGGGTAAGAGGTTACATTCATCCTCGCTAAAAACGTCTGATAAATCCATGTATGATTTAGGGATGCGTGGTTCATTAGGAGATGGATTGGATTGGTTGTTGGTTCCCTCTGGTGGTCATTTTGGATAAGGTTTTTTTCAGTAGGGGGAATTGGGTCTAAGGGTCTGAAAGTCCATATAATTTTCCTGAATCCATCCTCCCATTTGATTGTGGGTTCCCATTTGTCCAGCCAAGCAAAACCCAGGATGATGGATTCTGACATCTTGGGAATTACTATGAATCTTATAAGTTCATGGTGGGCTCCAATTTCTAGGCGAACCAGTTGTGTGATTTGGGTCGCTGGAACACCACCAATCAAGGTTCCATCTACTTGGTGGAATTTAATTGGGTGTTTTAAGGAAAATGTTTTTATACGGAGTTGGGCGACCGTAGAGGTTGAAATTAGGCATCTGGTGCATCCTGTGTCCACAATAGCCTCTAAATCTTTTTTGGCCCCTCCCTCTGGAATTACTAAGTTTACTTTGATAGCAAATGGAGGAATGGGTGCACTCACCATTGGGTCGTTTTCTGCTTGGTTTGAGTCGTCAGGAGGTGAATCAGATGACGGGAGGTCAGTAGGGAGGTTTATGGCTTGTCTCGCAAAGTGACTGGTATTCAGATTCCTTTGAGGGGGTCTGCGTGGTTGGGTAGCAGTTGGTGGGCAATACTGTGGGAGGGGTGTTGGGGCTAGGCAAACTGATGCCCAATGTCCTAGTTTTCCACAACGGTAGCATTTGATTATTGCTGAAGGCTGAAAGGTGGAGGGTGTGGTTGGTCTTAAGAGGGAGGGTCTTGTAGGTGGTCGTTGTGGAGTTGTAGTTGGTGATTGGCTTTGGAGGGGATTGAATTCTCTGTCCAGAGCGATGGACACATTGTACCAGTCATTTAGTTGTTCTGGGATTCCTCTGGTGGAGCAGGCTTTTCTGATGTTTTGATCGATGGTGTCTTTGAAGTAGTGGAGGACGATGCGATCTGGCCAATGTCTAAGATTGCCAGCAACCCTTCTGAAATCCCATACAAATTGTTTTAGAGGCTTGTTACCTTGCTTCATTGTTTCACATTCTGCAATTAGTCATCATCTTAAAACCGGTTGCGAAGCAGTGCCATAAATCCGTGAACATCGTTTAGTTCTGGTGCACGTTCATTGTGTAGTTGAGCTATCCATTCTGAGGCTAGCCCCACGTTCATACCATCCGAGATGGCATTGATTAGGCTTCTTTCTGATGGGTATTGATGTCTATATTGTTCAACGTAAGCCTCAATTCTGCTGAGAAAGTAAGCCAGGTGGTGTGGATTCCCATCAAAGGTTGGTTTGAAAGGGGAAGGGGCTGGGTGAGAGGGTGCGGGTGGGTTTAGCTGGCCTGCTTGCGGTTGAAGAGGGATTTGGGGGACGGCCGTTGCTGTTGTGGCTGGTTGCTGAGTTGTGAAGGGGGGTGGAATTCCCCCTGGCTGCTGAGAAGGAAGTCCTTGAAATGCTTCAGCTGACGAGCCAAAACTCGGCCTGGGGCCCCCAGGAAAGAAAGGTGCTGAACTGGCTGGTTGCCATTGGTACTGGATCCACCCTTGTCCAGGATAAAATGCCCAACCAAGGGGAATAGAACTAGCTGGAGGCAGCGTAGGCCTCTGTTGGTGGGAAAAGTCAATTGGAGGGGGGAGTTGCGATTCCCCCCAAGTCCCTGTGCTGCCTGAACTCCCTGCCGTCTGAAGGAGGGAAGGGAGGTCCTCCGGCATTCATCGGAACGGCTTTGAGCTTCAGTAATTTCTCCCTCTCTGGTGGGAGGGAAGGTGAATTTAGGCTGAGCCAAAGGCTCTCGAGGTGGGTGAGCTGAGCTTATACGAGGCCTCACTTCTAAATGCTAAAAAGTTTCAGGGAGGTCTAATAGGGACTGGGATTTCAGGGGGTTTCTCAGGTCCCAATCCAGTGACTCTCCCGATTCTCCGGGTTTTACTGTCCTCCAGTGAGGTTGAGAAGGGGGAGGGGGCTCTCCATTCCACCCCGGGGAAATGTTTTCTCCCGACCGATAGCTTACCCATGAATCGGAGTCTTTGGGCCGTGCTCCAAGCTGACAAGCAGGCTCTACCACTTCGGGTTTTTGAGTCATATCTTCCGATGGGAAGTAGGTGATTTCAACTAAATCGTCAAACTTCTGTGCTATTTCCACGCCTTCAACTTGCTGCTCTTCCATCTTCGCTGGGTCTTTGCACCCCCCTAACGGACCTCCTCTGAGTGGAGGAGAGGGTACCGTTAGCAAAAGAAAGTTAGGAGTTTTGGAATAATGTCAAGGTTCCAGAAAAATCTCTTCTGCAATAAAAAAAACTCAGAAGCCATTGTTTTCCAGAGTTCTTTGCTAGCATGAGGAAACTGGCACACGATGAGTGAAATTCCAAAACTGAATTTCCGGATTCTTTTCCCAGTTATACAAACCCCAAGAGTCCCACCCCCCTGACCCCTTTGATGGTCACATGGTCCCACGTTCTCCCAGTTCATTCGAATATCTTCTTGCCACTCTTCCTGCAGATGTGAACACCATCCGACCTTGACCGCTTGAAGAATGTTAACATACCCCTCAGCCCCCCTTCTTCCCCTCAGGGGAAAAATGTGGCAGTGTCTGGAACCCTAAAGTCTAGTATGGTTTCCAGGCCTGACACACTGGTGGACTCAGGGCCCACGACAAACTTTATGGACCAGGCCTTTGTGGCCCATTTTGATGTCCCTTTGGTTCCGGTGGACCCTCTGATGAGGGTAGAAACGATTGATGGGCAAGAACTGGTGGCAGGCCCCATTAAATTCGCCATCCAGCCTTTGCACCTAGCCATTGGGGCACATGAGGAGGTGATTCAGTTTTATGTCACGGCGGACCTTCATTTCCCATTGGTCCTTGGAATGCCCTGGCTTCGGACTCACGACCCTCAGGTGGCCTGGTCGTGGAACACCATCTCTTTCCCAAGTCTGCAGTGCATTGACCACATCCGCCACCTGTGCCGGCCAAGAAGTCTCCACCACTGCCTCCTGCCTCCTTGCCTCCTGAGCTGACGGACTTCACCGATGTGTTCAGCGAGAAGGAGGCGGACCGATTATCCCGCATCAGCCCTATGATTGCCCCGTGGACCTTCTGCCCAATGCACCGCTACCTGTGGGATGCCTGTATTCCATGTCTGAGCCCGAGTTGGCCGCCCTCAGGGACTTCTTAGATAAAAACCTGGTCATCCAGCCTTTGTCGTCCCCTCTCTCGGCCCCGGTCCTCTTCGTTAAGAAGACAGGGGACTTATGCTTGTGCTGTGATTACCGCCAGCTAAACGCCATCACAGTGCGGAATCGCTACCCCCTGCCACTCATCCCGGAGCTGATGGAGAGGTTGCGGGAGGCCTCGATGTTCACCAAACTTGATCTCCAAGAGGCCTATAACCTGGTGCAGATGCGAGAGGGGGACAAATGGAAGACGGCGTTCGGCACCCAGTACGGACACTTCGAATATATCATCATGCTGTTTGGGTTGACCAACACCCACGCTGTCTTCCAGCACCTCATGAATGATGTGTTCCGGGACATGTTAAACCGGTTTGTGGTGGTCTACCTTAATGACATTCTGATTTACTCCTGGTCCAGGGAAAGCCAACTTCAGCACGTCCGTCTGGTTCTGCAATGCCTGCAGGAGCATCAACTCTATGCAAAGCTGGAGAAATGTCTCTTCTCCCAGACTTCCATAGAGTTCCTTGGGCATATCATCTCTCCTGAAGGTATTGCCATGGACCCGCGCAAAGTGGCATTCGCGGCCCTCAAGAAGGCCTTCTTCACGGAACCCGTCTTGAGGCACCCTGATCCGCATCGGCCTCTTGTGGTGGAGACGGACGCGTCCAATGTGGCTATTGGGGTGGTGCTGCTACAGGCCCCGGCAGATGGCGGCACTCTTTTTCCCTGCATGTCAGCCTTCGCTTATTACTTAAAGTGCTTATTTACTTAATAGAGTGTGTAACTGTATTATTATTTCGTTAAATATTTTATTGCTACTTGTTGACATGCATGATTAATGGGGTTGTGGCCCTTTAAGCATTCGGCTGCCATCTGAAAGGAGGAGGGAAGAAGAATTCAAACAGACAGACGCGTGCAGGTTGTTTTTTTTATTTATTTACATTTATATCCCACCCTTCTCCGAAGACTCAGGGCGGCTTACAGTGTATAAGGCAATAGTCTCATTCTATTTGTATATTTACAAAGTCAACTTATTGCCCCCCCAACAATCTGGGTCCTCATTTTACCTACCTTATAAAGGATGGAAGGCTGAGTCAACCTTGGGCCGGGCTTGAACCTGCAGTAATTGCAAGCTACTGTGTTCTAATAACAGGCTCCTTACAGCCTGAGCTATTACGGCCCCAGGTTTAACAAAGACTCCATACCAGGCATACCAACCAGAAGACAGACAGAGGAATAACATCGGAAGCAAAGTACCACGTGGACTGAGAGGAGAACGACAATGGACTAAAACTGTTTGACCTTTGGAGGGAGGAGAATAAGGGGAAATGTATCTGTAAGCCATATCTATTTCCAGTTCTAGCTTTACTTCTATTGCAATCAGACATGCTCAGTAAAAGTTACCTTTCTCTATAATCAAATGGAGTCAGGGTCATCCTTTCTTGAGGATAACCTTTCTTGAGTATTGATCAGAGGCAATCTGATACTGTGCTTATTACACCTGGAAACTCAATCCATCCGAGCGCAACTATACCATCTGGGAAAAAGAGTTGTTGGCTATCAAGGCCGCGTTCGAGGTTTGGCGGCACCATCTTGAGGGGGCCTGACAACAGGTGGAGGTCCGGACGGACCATCAGAACCTCGAGCACCTCACCACGGCTCGGAAGTTGAACCAGCAGCAGATCCGGTGGTCGTTGTTTTTCGCCTGGTTCAACTTTCATGTGACCTACATTCCTAGCGGTCACAACTGGAGGGCGGATGCCCTGTCCCGCAAGCTGGAGTACCTTTGCCCCAAAGATCCATTTCCTCCACTGACGGTGCTACCAGCAGAATCCTTGGCTGCAGTACAGGAACCAGTGGACTTATGAACGCAGGTGTGAGAGGCGCAGCACCGGGACGACTGGTCACAGCAGAGGAGAGCGGAGGTTGGCCCCATGTCTCCTTGGACTTTGGAGGAGGCTTACTCAAGTTTCAGGGGTGGTTGTACGTGCCCACGAGACCACTTCGAGCCCTCATCATGACCCAGTGCCACGACAACCCTGCATCAGGACATTTTGGGTTCTTTAAGATCCTCCACCTTGTGATGTGGCCCTGAGTGCGGCATGATGTACACGCGTACGTGACATCCTGCATGCTGTGCTGGCAAGCCAAGGCTGCAACGGATGCACCTCCTGGTCTCCTCCAGCCCCTGCTGACCCCTGAAAGATCCTGGGGGCAATCTCCATGGACTTCCTAATGGATTTGCCACCGGCCTCTGGGTTCACCACAGTGTTGGTGGTAGTGGATATGCTCACCAAGATGGCACACTTCATCCCATGCTGCGGGCTGCCCACAGCCTCCAAGATGGCCCGTCTCTTCCTGCAGCATGTCTTCCACCTCCACAGTCTGCTGGACAGGGTGGTTTCGAACCGCAGAGTTCAGTTCACGGCTCGCTTCTGGAAGAGCCTGATGGCCGTGTTGGAGGTGCAGGTGTGCCTGCGCACCATCCGGAGACCGACAGGGGTACGGAAAAGATCATTGGCATCCTGGAGCAGTATCTCCGCTCTTTTGTGAACCAGCAGCAGGACAACTAGGCCGATTACCTTTTCCTGGCAGAGTTCGCATTCAACAACTCCCAGCACACCTCCACCCAGATGACCCCGTTCTTTGCCAATGTGGGGTACCATCCGCGGCTCTTCCCTCTGGCACCACTAGACTCCCCTGTTCCTGAGACTTAGGACTTCCTGTCGGAATTGCACACAGTCCAGCAGTTGGTGTGTTGGCAGCTGAGTCTGGCGAAGGAGGACTACAAACAGTTCACCGGCTGCTCCCAACGGGCGATGCCCCCACTGGTGGTCAAAGACTGGTTGTGGCTCTCCACGAAACACCTCCCGACCAACCGACCGGTGAAGAAATTGGACCATCGGCTCATTCCCCGTTGAGGCAGTCATCAACCTGGTGGCCTACCAGGTGACCCTGCCACAATCCATGCATATCTACCCTGTCTTTCACTGGTCCCTTCTGGTCCCTGAGGCCCCATCGTGTCCCCTTCGACGCCCCCTGGCACCTGTTCCGCCAACCACCATTGCTGAGGACAGGTCAGCGGAATATGAAGTGGACGGCATCCGAGACTCCCACTGGCTGAAAGGGCACTTCCAATACTTAATTCCGTGGAAGGGATACAGGCCCGAGGATTTCTCCTGGGAGGATGCTCCTCCAATCATGCCCCTGACCTAGTACAGGCCTTCCATGAACAGTTCCTGTCCCGACCACATCCCAACCGTGAAGACCCGGGGGAAGGGCCCTGCAGTGGGGGATAGTGTTGTGACTCCGGCTCCCAAGCCCGTCCTCATGGAGGAAGATGACTCTGAAAGTGATGGGGAAGAGCTGACAAGGCCTCCCTCTCCAGGACCCTCCTTTCTGGCAATGCCTCAGGTTCCAGCTGAAGGCCAGGAGGAAGGCATGTCAGAGCAGCCACTAATAGGGAGTGATGAAGATCAATCTTGGATTGATCCCAGGCAATGTCGGAGGGAGAGGTGTGCACAGCAAAGGAAGAGGTGTGAAAGGGCCAGAGATTGCTGAGTCACTGAGCCATGCCCCACAGGGGATAAAAATGGGTGGGGTTGCTCTATAGGCTCTGTGACGGACAAAAACTGCATATCGTGAGCTTCGGATGGGATATTTTTCAGAATTAAGGCTAGGACTTTGTGGATGACTTCTGACTACTCTTCGAACTCTTGGTTGCCCCAGCAACGGACTACAGATAAGCTGACTCCTGTTTCTAGAGGTGATAAGAAACTTGGCAGGCATTTGGAGAGTAGCTGCCAGAACTTTTATCTGCTAAAGGGATTCAGGTTGGCTTGTAAAAATAAATTACTGGTAGCCGTTGTTTGCTCGTGTGTCTTCCTATGTGAGGTGGGGGGACAGATCACGCATTGAACCACAAACTGCAATCTCACCAGAGGCAGCTATAACAATAATATTTCCCAGCATGTTTATACCTAAATTTTAAATAACAGTTGGGAAGCTGCCTAACCCTCTACCTGGCCAATGATCTATATAGTGCTGGGTGGTTCTCCCAGCATTTGAGGCAGTAATTTTTCCTACCCACCAAAAGTGGCATTTGGGATCTCTTTGCTCTTCTGCTGGAGTAAAAACCTTTTCTCTAACTAAGCAATAATCAAGTACTTAAGGTGCAGCATAATAAAATGAAATTACATTCAATTGGTTGGGCTTAATTGATTGCTAGATTGTGTTGTCTAACTGATATTTTGTTTACTGAGTGCCAACTTTTTTCATTAAATTAAAGCTTTAAAATTATTGGTAACCATGTAGTAAAATTAATTCAGTTTTCTTTCTATCCTTGAGAAAACATCTGCTATCCTCAACGATCCTACAGAAACCTCTAACTCTATATGTGCTGCTGAGTTCCTTTGTTTATTCTGTGCTTATTCATAAATTTTTGTGGAGTTCAGCAGGCTTCCTGTCTAGAGTGCTATAGTCTTTTAGCATCTGTAATTAAAAAGTTGCTTCCTGTCATTTTTGGACTATTATCTGAAGTGATATTTAATTCATTGTTCACATTAAATCATTTCAAATGTTAAGACATCAGGTTAGAATGCCTCTCAGTATCTCATATCTATGAATTGGCTATCTGAACATATTCCAGCCTTGATGTTGCTGGCACACTTTTTATATAAAAACTAACACAAATTACAGACTCCTGCTCATTCCTGAGATAAAGAAAAACAGAACCAGATCTAGAATTAGGGGGAATCCCATGAACCGTCACTGATAAAATGGATTGGCAGTATTTTCCCTCTTAAGGTTACATACAGTTAGGGAACTACAAGTGAACAGAGACACTAACTCCTTCTTCATTGTGTCAGAGACAGAAAAGTTAATGGAAAGGCTGGCATTAAACTTACCATTACAGTGTTCAAAACAGAGGTGGGTTTCAGCAGGTTCTGACCAGTTCTGGAGAACCAGTAGCGGAAATTTTGAGTAGTTTGGAGAACCGGTAGTAAAAATTCTGACTGGCCCCACCCCCATCTATGGTCTGCCTCCCGAGTCCCAGCTGATCGGGAGGAAATGGGGATTTTGCAGTAACCTTCCCCTGGATTGGAGTGGGAATAGAGATTTTGCAGTCTCCTTCCCCTGCCACGCCCAAGCCATGCCCACCAAGCCATGCCACACCCACCAAGCCACACCCACAGAACAGGTAGTAAAAAAAATTGAAACCCACCACTGGTTCAAAAGGTCTTTCTTTGGAATCTCTTCCTAATTAACTTGACTGAGATTGTTGTTCTCATTGCTATAATAGCAGGGAAGCAATGAACCTGGTTGCATCAGAATTACTTTCCCTCTATAAAATGTATAAGACAAATTGCATTTTGCTTCCTCAACTATGATAGAAATAATCTATCTAGTGCTAGAATAATTCTTCCAGTGCTACGAGTAGTACCAAAAGAACAATAGTCATTTCTCCACTGCTTGCTGACAGTTGATAATATGGGATCTGAAGGAAGGCATATGAAATTCTTTAGGCCATACGTGACCAATCTTTGATTTATTATTTCCAACTCTACCCTAACATGGAGAAATGAAATTGGGACTGTGGAGTGGTTCTTGTATGGCCTTCTGTAGTTTAGGGGCTTTCTGGCTTGGAGCAGTATTAACTAACAATAAGTATTTGCCTTATTCTAATATGAATAAGTATAATGAAAATGAGACAAACAGAAACTGTATATGTAAAATCCCTTCTCATTTCTTTGCGTGGTATGTGTCTTCCTAAATTTCAGCTCCTCTAAAAGAGACCTGGGAGTTAGACTATCTCAGCTGTTTCTAACATTGCATTCTTCTGGACAGAGAGCTCTGATGTTGTTCCTGGAATCTTCGGAAGCTACTCTCCAGTTTAGGAATCAGAATCTTGAGTGTTCCTATCACTACCGGGCCTTTACTTTTCTCTCTTCTTCCTCAGGTCATTGTACATCTCCAGCTTTTCATATTTCTTCCTTATGTAGCTAACATCTATTATCATTGCTGTCTTCTAGTCCTTGCCTATTACCAGAATGTCTACCTGTCTGAATCTGGAAGTTCCACAAGATTTTAGGCTTTTTATTCTACAGAACTTTCTGCAAAATCTTCCACCCACACTTCTGTTTCTGCCTGCATCTTATACCCTGCCACTATAGGATATTGGAATATTTCTGATTCTCTCTCCATAGTTTTCATGTTGAATTCTATCTACTGAGATAGACTCCTGCTTTTATGGTACTGGTTGAATCCCACCACTGCTTAATGCTCTCATTCTGTTTTCCTATGTATTCTGTAATTCCCTAGTTTATAACTTTTACCCTGTCACCTATTCTGCCCTGTGCTTTGATTTACCTTTTGTCATTTCATGTCATTGTGAGTTATGACAAATGCCCATGTCTTAACCCAGGTACCAATGGATATTATTAAAGAACATACACATTAAAGATTGGTAGATAATGTAGATAGATAGATAGATAGATAGATAGATAGATAGATAGATAGATAGATAGATAGATAGATAGATAGATAGATAGATAGATAGATAGATAGATGGAGCCAGGTCTTCCATCTTTGGCTTGCTGGCATCCTGCCATGAAAGACTAGGGGGAGGGGACATAGGAAGAACAAACGGGCAATAAAAATGTATGGGGATGTGATGGGAATATGGGAGGGGGGGGGAATGTCAACTCATGAAGACCAGAGAAATACTGGACCAGTTTATGCCAGAGCTCAAGGACACACACCCTGGGATTGGAATGTGGACTTTCTCAAACATCTCAGCATTTTTCAAAACACCTATGGGACTCATCATTGGCTATAAATGAACTGGTCATAGGGGAAACTTTTTTGTGTGGGAAATTTAGTTCTAGCCTGACTTTACTGTAACCAGCATCCTTTAGTAAAAGAACCTCTTACTTCATCCAAATGGAGTCAAGGGTCTTTCTTTCCTAAGGGACTGGACCGGAGCAGGTCTGACATTAGGCTAAAACTGAAGTTGTGGTCAACCTGGAGAAATACTTCTACCATGGGGACTGTGCACACAATGTCAGCTCAAGGGAATAACCAGGAAGAAGTCAAAGCCTTGGGGAGGGTCATTGAGACCCCTTGCAGAGTTGGATCTCTCCAAATGGCTGGGAGAGGTGGCAGCCTGTAATGACCAGCTGGGATCCTGGTGGTCTCTTGAGGTCGGGAAGAAAGAAAAATGGAAGAAAATCCTATGGGGGTGACTTTTACCCATGGGAGCCACAAGTGGAGCTGGAGGAAGAAACGACCATGGAGGAACTAGTTTGAGAGGACTGAATGCTGGAACAAGCCATAGGATTCCTGCGGGGGGCTTTCAGCAACCTGAAAGCACACAAAGCCCTGGCTCAAGGAGAATAGCCAATTGCCAAATTATTACCAGCCCCAGCCAGAAATGGTGCAGTTGCATCCAGCTCTGTGGTTGCAGGAGTATTTGCTCCCACAGAACCAGTAGTCACCTTAGTCCCACAGCAAGATGCAGGCCCAGCCCTTACCTCCAACTGGGGTCACACTGGCCCTTGAGTGAAGTTCAATGGAGACTCCAAGCAACTGGGGTCCTTCCTGGTACAAGTTTGGACCTACATGCAAATATATGGTCTGGAGAAAGCAATTGAAGGGGACAAGGTGCACTGTGTAATCATGACATTGGAAAGGACTGTAGCAGAGCATATGGTCACCCTCCATAAAGATGATGCCCTGGAACTGCAAAACTTCAATTGTTTCATGGCAGCACTCTGGAAATGCTTTGAAGACCCCCTGGCCGACTGCAAAGCTAGAACCAAATCAAGACCATAAACCAGGATTGAAGGAATGCAGGTCAATACACCCAAGAATTTCATGATCTGGTCTGCCAGCTGACCAACTAGTCATACGACATCCTGATTGGATGTTTCCTGAATGATGATGTCTACCAAACCTCCATTTCCAGGGCCACGCCTGTCACTCTCCATGGCTGGTACATCCTAGCAGAGGAGGTAGACATCAACCTGGCCTATTCAGCTGTGGGTAGTGCAGATCTCTCCTGGAGAAGAAAGAAGCCTCAAAGCCACTGACCTATGAACAAAGCCTGTGCTGACACTCTACTGGATGTTTCAACTGCAGGAAAGAAGGGCATTGGGCTGCTGAATGCTAAGCCATTGCCCAGCTAAGCCATTGCCCCCAGGCCCCTCCAAGAAGCCAACAAAGCTAACTCAGAGAACCCAAGATATGGCTCTGAAGGGAATGGAAGTTGTTAAATTCACCCCATCTCCCAAGGATGGTGAGAGAACTCCGACTGTCCTAGCTGATGGTCCAATGGAGGGTGACACTGATTCTGATGATGACCCCTTGGTAAGTCATCCAATCATCCCAGTAACCATCCCTATAGAGTTGGTGGAAAAGGGCTCATATGCACTTCCACCCCACTAGTCAACTTACTGTTCTATAGAGATCCTACTGAGGGCTAAGTTGCCTAAACCTAAACTGTACTCAATTGCCCCTAGAGAATTAGAGGAACTATGAGCATTCATAGATAAAATCCTGAAGTGTTGTGTCAACTGTCCAATTAATGAACCCAAAGCAAGGAAATACTCTTGGGAGAATTGAATCCCCCAAAGTAAAACTTTATTGGTACTGAAGAAACAAAACCAGCTCTAGTTTCCTGCACAAATACTTGCCCTGTTGAACAATACATTTTCCTTCTCCCCACCCTGGTTGGTCACATTGTCCAATTATGAGATGTTTTTTTGTTATGAGAATGATCCATCTCTTTCTCAAGCAAATGCAGTGGTGACCTTGCTGGCTCCATGTTCTCTCGAACTCTGCATAAATTCTCCACATTCTACTTCCCTCCCCCCAGTTCATTGGCAAGTTGAAAAGCATTAGCTTTGAAAAAAAGCAAAACTGTTCAATCTTGACATGTGGACCCCCTGAAGGAAAAGAGCACTTGGAAAATATTAAACACAGATTAATTATTCTTGCTTAGGTGGTCTTAGCTTTCACTAATCTCTTTGATTGTTTGGGGTATTTTGCATGGAACCTTTCTACTAATTCGTCTGCACTAACGCTTGGCACCAATCCACTCCATATCAGCCAAAGGATATCCTTTCCACTGCACTAAATATTGTAATTTCCTCTTAAAGTATCTTGAGTCCAGTATCCTCTTTATCCCATATTGTCATCATCCCCCCATCACAGGAGGTGGCGTCTGGTCCTCAACTGGCCTTAACTTGAAGCCTTGGAAGGGCTTCAATAAGCTACAGTGGAACACTAGGTGGACTCGCCTGAGTACCTTAGGCAACTGTAACTGCACAGTAAGAGGGTTTATGATTTGAACAATTGGGAATGAACCTATATACTTAGGATCCAGTTTCTTACAAGATTGGTTCAGCTTTAAATATTTTGTAGACAGAATTAGGCGCATGCATCTGGTATTCCACTGCAGCCTCCTAAAACCAGAGATCACATATTCCCTATGTCCAAAATAATGCCCACCTTCTGATCCCATCATGATCAAAGGGAAGCAACATTTTAAGGTCAAGGACATATTATACTCTTGCATGCATTGAGGAAGAACCCAATATTTAGTGGTGTGGAAGGACTTCCCTCCCACTGAAACTGAATGGGTGGATTCCAAACACATTAAAGCATCCCAACTGCAAAAATTCCATGAATAATTCCCAGATAACCCTCAATGACTGACTAATTGTGCATTTTCCTGTTTTTTGTTTCCTCTGCAGGACTATTTTTTTCCTCTGCAGAGGAAATTTTTTGTTTCCTCTGCAGGACTAACATCTCTGACAGGGGGCGGGGGAGGGGGGAAGCATGTCAGGTCTGCCATTTTTGGTTTGGTGCTTCACTGGCATCCTGCTACTAAAGATCTGGGGGGATGGGGCACAGGAAGAACAAATAGGCAATAAAAGTGTATGAGGATATAACAGGAATATGGGAGGGGGGAAGGACAAGTGACAAAGACCAGAAAAACATTTGTGCCAGCGCTCAAGGACACACACCCTGGGATTTGAATGTGGACTATCTCAGCATTTCTCAAAACACCTATGCGACTCATCAATGGCTACAAAACAAACTGGTCATGGGGGCAGCCTGGAATAAGGGAAACTTTTGTAACATTTTCACATGGGAAATTTAGTTCTAGACTGACTTTACTGCAACAAGCATCCTTTAGTAAAAGAATCTGTTACATTATCCAAATGGAGTTGAGGGTCGAGGGACCGAACTGGAGCAGGTCTGGCAGATAGATAAATTCCCAGAGATCACAGTGTGCAGATTGAAGTTTGATAACTTTGATGAAAGGGTAGGGCTGGGAGTTTTTTCATTAATTGGGAGGTCAGATATAAGATTTTTGGAGATGACCGAGTAATAAAACTTCCACACAATAAAAATATATCCTACTAAACAGATAAAGAATTAGCATCTATTTTTCAGCCGGTTGCTACCAAAATTTGGTGATGAGATTTTGAGGATAGGCAATTAAAATGGTATGTGGGCTTGAATGTGTCTAATGGTTGCAGGATGTCCATTTTTACTTGATATAGTATTTCATTATTCAGATTAGTTATAGTGTACTATGATTGCTATAATCTGGTCTTCTCTCAATTGGCATCTTCTGTATGCATTGAGAAATGAAGTCCAAAAATGCCTAAGGAATCAGGGCATGGAAGTTCCAAATAGCTGGGTAGCAGAACTTGGAGATTGCCCAAATTACTAAAATGATTGCTCTATTTAACTATATTTGCATTACAGTATGTTTGTGATCATTCTTATTTGAAAAGAATCTGCAATTGTCAAATATCATGAAATTATTATCAATGTCAAACAAATCAAAATAATATAAATTACCATCTTCTTATGTTTTCTTGCTACTCAACAACTCATGATGTTGCATGTATTCTCAAATATTTTTTTCTGACCCTGCACTAGACTAGATTCAATTAATGTTGCATGAGCGAGACCAACTGCTAACTTTAATTCACATAGGAACATCGTTTCCTTGAACGCTTATAACAAATCTATATTAGAGCGTTTTTCCAGTAATTTAATTTAGAATGATCATGCTTAATTCATATTAAGCATGATCATATATTAATATTATCATATATCATATATTAATTCATATAAAATGCTGTACAATCAGGCCAGAAATGCACTAACAAGGGAGATCAGAGCAGCAAAAAGAAGCTACTCTGAAAAGCTAAAGAATCAGTTTTCAGCAAATGAACCAGCAAACATGTGGAAAACTCTTAAAAATATCACCAGCTATGGCAAACCCCCTTCCTAGGCTAAAGGTAATCAACAACTGGCAGATGACCTGCATGAGTTTTACTGCAGGTTTGAAAGGAAACTACAGCCACCTATCTCCACAACCCCCATCTCAGACACACCAACAACAGCCAAGCTTCCTACAACTGACCCCATTTCATTGGGTTCACCACCCCTAGTGATCACAGAAAAGGAAGTGCAGGACCTATTTCACAGACAAAAGCCAGGAAAAGCTCCAGGCCCAGACAAGATAACTCCTTCTTGCTTAAAAGTCTGTGCTGACCAATTGGCCCCCATCTTCACCCATATTTTCAATAAATCACTGGAGATGTGCTATGTTCCTTCTTGCTTCAAACGCTCTACCATCATCCCAGTGCCGAAGAAGCCCACCATCAAGGAACTGAATGACTACAGACCAGTTGCTTTAACATCTGTAGTCATGAAAACCTTTGAAAGGCTAATGCTTTCCTACTTGAAAACCATCACGGATCCGCTGTTAGACCCCTTGCAATTTGCATACCGAGCAAATAGATCAACAGATGATGCTGTTAATATGGCTCTGCACTACATCCTACAACATCTTGAGTCTCCAAAGACCTATGCAAGGGTCCTCTTTGTAGACTTTAGTTCAGCATTCAATACCATCATTCCAGACACTCTTCTAACTAAGCTAAACCAGCTACAGGTACCGGAACAGACTTGTAAGTGGATCACAAGCTTCCTAACAAACAGGAAGCAGCAGGTGAAGCTAAGCAAGATCACATCAAATACCTGTACAATTAGCACAGGGGCCCCCCAAGGCTGTGTGCTCTCCCCACTTCTCTTCTCTCTGTATACCAATGACTGCATCTCCAATGATCCATCTGTTAAGCTACTGAAGTTCGCAGATGACACAACAGTGATTGGTCTCATTCGAGACAATGACGAATCCGCATAAAGACGAGAGGTCGAATGACTAGCCTTGTGGTGCAACCAAAACAATCTGGAACTGAACACACTCAAAACTGTAGAAATGGTGGTAGACTTTAGGAGAAACCCTTCATACTTCCACCTCTCACAATACTAGACAACACAGTATCAACAATAGAAACCTTTAAATTTCTAGGTTCTATCATATCGCAAGATCTAAAATGGACAGCTAACATCAAAAACATCATCAAAAAAGGACAACAAAGAATGTTCTTTCTGCGCCAACTCAGTAAGCTCAAACTGCCCAAGGAGCTGCTGATTCAGTTCTACAGAGGAATTATTGAGTCTGTCATTTCCACCTCTATAACTGTCTGGTTCGGTTCTGCAACCCAACAAGAAAGACACAGATTTCAGAGAATAATTAGAACTGCAGAAAAAATAATTGCTACCAACCTGCCTTCCATTAAGGACCTGAATACTGCACGAATCAAGAAGAGGGCCATGAAAATATTTACAGATCCCTCACATCCAGGACATAAACTGTTTCAACTCCTACCTTCAAAACGACGCTATAGAGCATTGCACAACAGAACAACTAGACACAAGAACAGTTTTTTCCCGAAGGCCATCCCTCTGCTAAACAAATAATTCCCTCAACACTGTCAAACTATTTACTAAATCTGCACTACTATTAATCTTCTCATCGTTCCCATCACCAATCTCTTTCCACTTATGACTGTATGACTGTAACTTTGTTGCTGGCAATCCTTATGATTTATATTGATATATTGACCATCAATTTTGTTGTAAATTTTGTACCTTGATGAACGTAACTTTTCTTTTATGTACACTGAGAGCATATGCACCAAGACAAATTCCTTGTGTGTCCAATCACACTTGGCCAATAGAATTTTTATTCTATTCTATTCTATTCTATTCTATTCTATTCTATTCTATTCTATTCTATTCTATTCTATTCTATTCTATTCTATTCTATTCTATTCTATTCTATTCATATTTAATATACATTAAGTAATATGTAGATGATAACCATAATTATACTGAGAATATTAGACAGAAGGCCAGCATTAATGAATAATTGAGTATACCAAAACAAACAAAATATTTACACTCATTATTTCTAATTTATGTAAATACTGCCATCTAAATTTCAAAATCTGCTATCAAATGAATTCTTAGGAAAGTTCTTTCTTTCTCTTAAAAAAATGCTTACAAGTACTTGAACCCAAATTTAGTCATATTTGGAGTAGACTCACTGAAATTAATATGACCTTAGCAATTATGGCTATGCATGTTTAAGTCTGAATCATAATCATCATTTTTTTAAAGACAATCATTTGGAAAAATTGAGTTTTTTATTTTTTTTCAGTCTAGCACAAATGTTTAAGCAATTTACATTTTTTTCCTTTTTATTTCTTTCCTTCCTCCTGTAGGAAGGGAACTTCACCTAGGCAGTGTTGGGCAAAGGGAGACCAAGCCAGGGAGCATCATAATAACAAAAGACACTGACTCAGAATTAAATCCGGCCAGGGAAAAACCCGCAAAATACAGAAACATCAACACTATTTAAGAGCAATTTACTGAAGACAATACAAGGCATACAGGAAAGGAAATAATCAGGTCACGCAGACATAGCAGATCGAAAAGAAATAGATTAGCTCAAGTAAAAGACAAGATCCAATCACAAAACTAACAAACAGATTAACTCCAGGCAAAGCACATGAAAAGCAACTAACGAGGAAAACACTTGAGGTAATCAAGTTGTTAGAATGAACAGATTAACCGGAACAGACATCTGAACACGAAACCCATCCCACATTAAAATAATCACTGAAACAAAACACAGAAAACTTAGTAAGCACATATACAAAAGGGAAAGCCATCAAGCACTCCCAAAACAAAGAACTGTAAAGGAAAAAAGAGTATAAAAAGTGTACACTTACTGTATATGGTTGTCAGTTCACCCAGGAATGCTGGTCCATGCCACTTGCTGGATTCGTCTTCCTGAAAAATAAAGAAACCTCGCTTTCATGCAGCTCGCTTCGATCTCAATTCTTCCAATACATCAGCAACGCTCCAATCTGCTGGAGAGGCTCTCCCAGCCGGGAAATTCGAACCCATTCGGGGAACGATCTATCAATTGGCGACTTCCACGAAGGGACTCCCAGCCAACACAGCCACCAGACAGGGCCCAAAGTGTCAACCCAGCCGGCATGGACCATCTTTGTCTGGGGACGAATCCACAGACTCTGCCTGGGAGGTGTCAGGTAGTAAAGGGAGTTTTTGAGCTTTGCCCTCAACAGCTGCTTGAAAGCAGGTGAGTACCACCTTAAATTTACTATTTTAAAGGAAAATTCCCAGAACCTAGAGAAAAGAAAGTATGTATGTGTGCATGTGTGTGTGTGTGTGATAGTGGGATTCCACCTAAGGAAACAGTCTGATTCCACCTCTTTGAGCAACCTCTAGCCACACCTCTGCCTACTGCTAGCTCCACCGAGCCATGACCGGTAGGCTAGAGAAAGCAAGGGGGGGAAGCCAAATGTGGAACTTTGTGTTTTCAAGGAATGGAAGCCGAGCGAAAGGAAAAGAAGCGTAAAGAGGGAAAAGAAATATATAGAAACTATTGGTGTATCTAAAAAAAGAAAGCAAAGCCTAAAGTGGTGCATGTAGAGTGAGAGGAGATGCTCGTACCTGCTGTAGGGGCAGTATCACTATTTTTTTTATTGAGATCGTCAAATAAGAGTTCCCTTAAGGAAGGGGCCCATACCTCAATAGAAGGGAGTCGGAGTCCTTCGGACATACTTTTTTCCCCAAAACTATGGGAGTACCCGGCTACGACAAAGTGAGCCTCACATTCCGAGGATCATGGGAAGCATAAGCTCGAGGGTAGAGGGAAACCCCTGAGAGACATGCTTGGGGCCTGGGACACCAGGCGGCTGCCAGTTTTGCTGGCAGGATGCGGGAAAAGAAATAGAGGAAATTGTGTAATAAATGGACTTTGCTAAAAGATGACACTGGGAAACAAATTTGGCCTCATGGCGGTACTCTAGATATGAAAATCCTGATAGCACTTAGACCACGATTAAAGCCTAGCCATATACCCTACTGGTACTGCTGGGCTGAACTATCTAAAAATAGGGAACCTTTAGGGGAAAGAAACCCAACCAACAAAGAGGAGAAAAACACAGCAAAAATTATGGCCCCATTAATAAGTAAACCCATGCCTGGGAGGCCGAGGGGTCAGCTAGAATACATCCTATCACACACCCCATTTTCAGCCTCAGACCTAGTAATCTGGAAAAAGGAGGCACCATCTTTCAGGGCTGACCCCCTGACAGTAATTCAGACTCTCAAGGCAATAATAGAGAGCCATAACCCATCATGGGGAGACATGAACCAGCTGTTGCATGTCTTCCTGACAAAAGATGAACTATTAAAATTATTTGAGAAAACTGATCAAATTGCCAAACAGCCAGTTATAGCTGCTCCAGGCCAGGTAGCCCAGGCCTGAGTAGTCTGGCCATTACAGCGCCCTGACTGGGACTATAATGATAACAACCACTGGGCTACATACACCAGGGCAAAGGAAAACCTATTGGAAGCCCTGGAAGAAATGGGGAAAAGACCATTAAATTGGTCAGAATTCCAGAGAGTAACTCAATGAGATCAGGAGAACCCAGACGCCTTTTGGGTCCGGCTCTCTGAGGCAGCCATGACTTATGCCCACCTCGATCTCAGCTGCCAAAAGGACCAGAGGATATTAGCCTCAGCCTTCGTTGACCAATCCACCCATGATATAAAAGAACATTTCCACACAATAGTGTCTAACTGGTCCTCTTTAGAGATATCAGAGTTGCGCAGAATTGCCAACTTCGTTTATGACCAGCGGGACAAACTGAAGGAGGAGGAAAAGGAAAGGAGGGAGTTAGAAAAGGAAAAAGACAAAGAGAGACGAAGGAAATCAGAAAGACATGAGGAATTACAAATATTTGCAGCCCTGCATAATAACACAAGACAGCCACAAGGGCGACTGACTATAGGGCAGACCCGATGCAGGCAGTGCGAAAGAGTGGGCAACCCATCATGTAAATGCCATCATTGTTTGAAGTGCGGAACGATGGGACATTTTAGCTGGGAATGTAACACGACCCAATCCTGCCACCAAGACCACACACCATCCAGAACATCTAAACAAAGAAATGACTTCTATTACCCCCCTGAACAGAGAGACAGCTACCGTTGTGAGCCACCAACAGCCCCTTTCCCACTACGCAACCCAACCCATCTCAATAACCATGACGGTTCAGGAAACCTGCACTGGGAACTGGAAAGGGACCCAGATACCCAATGACTAGAGAAAAAAGAGAATGAGTTTATGGCCATGCTCCAGGGGCTTGTGATTCCCTTAAGGAACGGCCCTGAAGGAGAGCCTATTATTTTCCTTCTCATTGAGGGGAAAGAATATGACTGCCTAGTGGACACTGGGGCGACAGCCTCATTAATTATCAAGCCACCCCACAAGAACTCAATAATAAAAGGAGCTCAAGATAATATAGTAGGAGTGGGGGAGGAAAGTTATCCCAGTAGAATTCACCAAAGACTTAACAGTTGAATTAGGCTCCTTCTCGTTAAAACACTGCTTCACCATCTGCCCTCAATCCCCAGTTTCCCTTTTAGGAGGAGACCTCCTATGTAAAATGGGAGCAACCATAAAATGTGGAAAAGGGGGTCTTACCCTAGACATACCCGGAAAGAAAACTTTCCTGCTAGCCACCCACCCACCCCCGCTACACCCGGATTTGGTGACTTTGCCCTTCTCCCTCTGGGGCTGGGATTCGACTGAAGTGGGACTTTTAAAAGGGGCTACCCCAGTAGAAGAGGGAGAAGAGGAAGAAAGAGGGGTAGAAGAGGGAGAAGGAAGGTGGAGGGTGGAGGGAGGAGAGGATGTAGATAAGAGAAGGGGAGGAAGGTCTGGAAAGTAGAAGAAGGTAGAAGAGGGAAGAGAGTTAAAAGGAGGGGGTCTTGGCTGGGCAAGCCCGACTAATTGTATATGACTGTACATTGGATGAGTTGTTGGATATGAATGTAAAAATAAAACTTTTTTAATTAAAAAAAAAGGGGGGGAGCTACCCTGGTGACAATAAAAGTGAAAACCAGACACCCACCATGCATCCCACAATACAAGATTCAAGCGGAGGCCATTGAACCAATACGCAAACTGATTAAAGCCTATCTGGAGCAGGGAGTTTTGCGAAAATGTACCTCCCCATGTAATACCCCAATTTTTCCTGTAAAAAAAATCAAAGGTGGATGAGAACGGGAATCCCATTTATAGATTTGTACATGACTTAAGAGCCATCAATAGTCATTTGATACCTCGAGCCCTGGTGGTCCCGAACCCGGCAACAATAATTACGGAAGTATTGGCTTCCGCCACTCACTTCACAGTGGTGGATCTCTGTTCCACTTTTTTTAGCATTCCGGTAGATCCAACATCACAATACCTATTTGCTTTTACTTGGGAGGAACAGCAATATACTTGGACCCGCCTGCCTCAAGGCTACACCGAGTCCCCCAACCTATTCTCCCAAATTTTAACGAATGATCTATCCTCTATAACCTTACCCAAAGAATCTATATTAATCCAATATGTAGATGAACTGTTGCTAGCATCAAAAAGTGAGCAGGCATGTAAACGAGATATTTTCCATCTATTGAAAGCCTTAGCGGAGAAGGGACATAAAGCCTCCCCACCAAACTGCAATATTTGAAACAGTAAATAACTTACTTGGGCTACATAATCGCCCCGGGAATAAGGAAACTAGCTCCCAGCCGCATAGAAACCATATTGGCCATGAAAACCCCCCGCACGAAACGACAAGTAAGAGCCCTCCTAGGGGTCCTGGGATTCTGTCGCCCCTGGATCCCGTTGTTTGGGGAGCTAGCAAAACCCCTGATACACCTAACCACTAAAAGTATGCCAAATCTTATAGAATGGACAAAATCTTTAGAACAACATATCAGAAGAATTAAACAAACACTAGCTTCAGCCCTGGTACTGGGTTTGCCCGATTACAAAAAACCATTTACCCTCTTCATCCACGAAAAACTAGGTATTGCATCAGGAGTTCTAATCCAGAGCTGTGGTCTAGCTCAGCGACCCGTGACATACTATTCAGTAAGGTTAGATCTGGTAGTTAGATCGGGAACGCTCCCCTGCTTGAGAGCAGTAGCGGCCATGGTGGAAATAGTAAAACGAACCAAGGATCTAGTCCTTGGATGGCCGCTGACCTTAAAAGTGCCCCACAAAGTATTCACTATTCTCCTAAAATCGCAAACGCAAGCCTTCACACAGCAGCGTCTAGTGCAATATGAGGTGGAATTGTTTACATCTGACCACATCATTTTTGAATGGTGTAGCACCCTAAACCCAGCTACCCTACTACCCACAGAACAATCGGATAATAACCTCCATGATTGCCTCCACCTAATACAGGATGCAGAGCTACCACGCCCAGATTTAACTGACAACCCTCTAGAGAATCCAGATTTTGAATTATTTACAGATGGCTCCTCTTATATGCATGAGGACAGAAGGGTTGCAGGAGCAGTGGTTGTCTCTCTCCACGAAATCATTTGGGCTGAGCCACTAACCCCCTTCACACAGCACTCAGGCAGCAGAACTTATTGCACTAACCAAAGCTTGTGAAGCAGCAGAAAATCAGTCTGTTAACATATATACTGATTCAAGATATGCATTTGGTGTTTGCCATGCCACAGGAGCACTATGGAAACAACGGGGTTTCCTCACATCAGCAGGTCAACAAATTGTACATGCAGCTCTGGTCTCCAAACTATTACAAGCCATTCAATTACCAAGGGAAATAGCTGTCATCCATTGTAAAGCCCATCAAACGGATGATTCCTTGATTACAAAAGGAAACAAATACGCTGATGCAATAGCCAAATGGGTGGCCACCGAACCTCTCCCACAGGCCACTATTGCTCCAGCAATAAGAGCCAACCAGAAATCCCATATAGGGACTTCCTTGAAGAAGGAGAAGCCCAAATGTGGGGAAAAAAATTAGGTGCAACACTTTCTAATGGATTTTGGAGAGTCCCAGATGGCAGACCCATAGCCCCACGTCGCCTCATATGCCTAATTTGCCAGAGGCTACACTCGAAAGGCCATTGTGGGACCCAAGCAATAGTGGATGCTGCTAGAAGGGTATGGCATGCTCCTGGAATTTATACAGAGGCAACCAGAGTGACTAGCACCTGTAAAACATGTCAGGCTAATAACAGCACCTCCAGGAAAAGCATCCATGAGGGGGGCAGACCATGGGCACAAAGACCCTTTGAACGGGTTCAAATGGACTATATTCAATTGCCTAAAGCAAATGGATACCAATATGCCCTCATATGTAGAGACCAACTAACACACTGGGTAGAGGCTTTCCCTTGTCACCATGCTACAGCCCTGGAAACCGCCAAACACCTCATTAAAGACATTGTACCCAGGTTTGGGGTACCAAGTGTTCTGGATATGGATAGGAGCAAACATTTCATAGCCCAAGTTCTCACCTATATATTCCAAGCACTTGGCATCACCCAGAACCTGCATTGCCCCCACTCCCCATCCTTATCAGGTGGAACAGAGAGAGCGAACAGAGAGGTGAAAACCTTATTAGGCAAGCTCTGCCAAGAGACACACCTCTCATGGCCACAAGTCTTACCCACCACCTTATTCTACATTAGAACTAGACCTAGAAAGGATATAGGAATATCCCCTTTTGAAATCCTTTTGACGCCCACCTGATACCCTGCAAGGCCTCAATCCTCAGTCCCTCAGCTTAGATAGGGGGGACATGGTTCTCTCTTCATATCTTTCAGCCCTGCATAACAGACTACAGGTCCTGTGGACACAGAGCGCCCTAACCCAGACGTTACTTTTGGAGGACAACTTACATCCCTTTGAGCCAGGTGACTGGGTGTGGATAAAATTTTTCATGCGAAACTCACAACTACAACCCAAGTGGACAGGATTCTACTCCCATATCAGATTCTACTGACAACCCAAACTGCCATCCGGGTTGCAGAAAGGACTGCTGGATCCACTGGACACACGCCAAACCTGCAGTTGTGGACAACAGCCCAGCTATCCCACCGATCAAATTGAAGAAACATCCAAAGACAAAAGAATGGACTTTGGAAACATTTTTTAACAACAACATCGAGTAAGAAGAGAACAAGCAACCCAGAAGCAAGGCCTTTCTCCACCATCACCTTTCTTCTCATATATTTTTTTTCTTCTTCTTTCTTTCTTTTCTTTTCTCTTTAATCCAAGTTTGTAATTGACAAAAAAAAAGGAGGGGGGGATTTAACTATACAATGGGAGGGAAAAAACCACTTATTACCACTCTATGTAACCTATATTGTATATTTATTTATTTATTTATTTTTTTATTTATTTATTTATTTATTTATTTATTTATTTATTTATTTATTTATTATTTAGATTTTTATACCGCCCTTCTCCCGAAGGACTCAGGGC
Organism: Ahaetulla prasina; assembly: GCF_028640845.1. Taxonomy (NCBI): domain Eukaryota; kingdom Metazoa; phylum Chordata; class Lepidosauria; order Squamata; family Colubridae; genus Ahaetulla; species Ahaetulla prasina. The sequence goes on from NC_080545.1 coordinate 42,530,143, forward strand.
GGTTTACAGCCAAATAAAACAATGATACAAAAATTAAAACCAGCTATAAAAGACTAATTTAAATTGGCCGATAATTCTAAAAATCCAAAAACCCCTTTAAAAGCTATTTAAAACTTATAGGCCAGTCCTGCGCGATGAAATAAAAGAGTCTTCAGCTCACTCTGGAAGGTCTGGAGGTCAGGAAGCTGGCGCATCCCTGGAGGTAGGTCATTCCAGAGGGCTGAAGCCTCCACAGAGTAGGCCCTTCCCCTGGGGTTGCCAGCCGACATTGTCTGGCCGACGGCACCCTGAGGAGACCCTCTCTGTGAGAGCACACTGGTCGATGGGAGGCCACCGGTAGCAGCAGCCAGTCCCATAAGTATCCCAGTCCTAAGCCATGGAGCGCTTTAAAAACGGTCACTAACACCTTGAATTGAACCCAGAAGGCAACCGGAAGCCAGTGCAGCCTGCGCAGGATGGGTGTCATATGGGAGCCACAAGTAGCTATCACCCATGTGGCTGCATTCTGGACCAGTTGGAGCCTCTGGGTACCCTTCGAGGGGAGCCCCCTATTGCTAACTGTAACAGCATTCCTTGAATCAAACCTCATCCCAGAAAAGGGAAACATCTGGGAGTATCTAGCAAGAGAGATACTCAACACCACAGAATTTTGCCTATCAGGGGGTAACTCAGTAACAGATATCTTAAAAACATGCCTAATGGGAGTAGCAATTAGATCTCAAGCTATACTCCATGACATTAGGCTCAGACACATTCCTATCACAATGATATATTCAACCATTTACGATTGGGGAAAAATCTCCTCAACAAAGGAACTAGACATGTACACTCTTCATATAGCTGCCATCTCCACCTCCTCCTGGTGCTTTGAAGTTTTTGGATGTAGCGAGAAGGGTAGTGGAAACTGCATCAACCTAAATAACACAGTACTAAGATGCAATCATACGGAACTTGTTCCATTTTCTTATAGCTACCTGAGGCTACCTCATGGTTGGTTTATACTGTATAGGTTACAAGCCTATTCATACCTACCAGCAAATTCTACAGGAGGGCCTTGTACTCTAAGAAAACTAACCAGGTTAATGTCATCTATACAAAGACGACACAGGAGAGCATTCCACACCCTAGACCCAGATTGTGATTCGCATGTGTCCCTACTCACAAAAGCAGAATATGTTTCATTGGCTGTATCACTAGTGGGAGTGCCAGGACTAGCGGACAAGGAACTTGAACAGCTTGGCATATATCCTAGTGAAAGGCCTAAATTCGACCTCCCATGCCTTGGATGCCCTAAATAGAGAACTAAGACAAGTCAGAGAGGCAACCCTTGAGAATCGGGCGGCGATTGATTTTCTGCTGTTAAAGCACAATCATGGCTGCAAAGAATTCAAAGGGCTTTGCTGTTTTGAATTAGAACAAAACGCAGAAAGCGTAAACAAAGACATTAACCACCTAAAAGAGCTGGCCCAAGATATTGGTCACAACCAGCCAGGTTTTGATCTCTCATGGCTCTTTTCCTGGCTGCCAGACTTCTCTTGGCTAAAAATTGTCCTGGCAGGCATAATCACTATCTGTGTACTAGGAGCTTTCATGTGTTGTCTCTGTTACTGTATTCCCCTATGCTTTAGCTGCTTAAGGACTTGCAAACCAATCCCATCCAGATCAGATACAGAGAAACATCAAGCAGCCCTCATGATGATACAAATTGACCAGAAATATCAGGTATACTCAGACATCAACCAAATAAGCCCAGGAGAAAAAGTGGAATGCCCAGAATAAAATAAAATAAAATAAAAATGATGGATTGTAGGAAGGAACTTCACCTAGGTAGTGTTGGGCAAAGGAGACCAAGCCAGGAGCATCATAATAACAAAAGACACTGACTCAGAATTAAATCCGCCAGGAAAAACCCGCAAAATACAGAAACATCAACACTATTTAAGAGCAATTTACTGAAGACAATACAAGGCATACAGGAAAGGAAATAATCAGGTCACGCAGACATAGCAGATCGAAAAGAAATAGATTAGCTCAAGTAAAAGACAAGATCCAATCACAAAACTAACAAACAGATTAACTCCAGGCAAAGCACATGAAAAGCAACTAACCCGAGGGAAAACACTTGAGGTAATCAAGTTGTTAGAATGAACAGATTAACCGGAACAGACATCTGAACACGAAACCCATCCCACATTAAAATAATCACTGAAACAAAACACAGAAAACTTAGTAAGCACATATACAAAAGGGAAAGCCATCAAGCACTCCCAAAACAAAGAACTGTAAAGGAAAAAAGAGTATAAAAAGTGTACACTTACTGTATATGGTTGTCAGTTCACCCAGGAATGCTGGTCCATGCCGCTTGCTGGATTCGTCTTCCTGAAAAATAAAGAAACCTCGCTTTCATGCAGCTCGCTTCGATCTCAATTCTTCCAATACATCAGCAACGCTCCAATCTGCTGCAGAGGCTCTCCCAGCCGGGAAATTCGAACCCATTCGGGGAACGATCTATCAATTGGCGACTTCCACGAAGGGACTCCCAGCCAACACAGCCACCAGACAGGGCCCAAAGTGTCAACCCAGCCGGCATGGACCATCTTTGTCTGGGGACGAATCCACAGACTCTGCCTGGGAGGTGTCAGGTAGTAAAGGGAGTTTTTGAGCTTTGCCCTCAACAGCTGCTTGAAAGCAGGTGAGTACCACCTTAAATTTACTATTTTAAAGGAAAATTCCCAGAACCTAGAGAAAAGAAAGTATGTATGTGTGCATGTGTGTGTGTGTGTGATAGTGGGATTCCACCTAAGGAAACAGTCTGATTCCACCTCTTTGAGCAACCTCTAGCCACACCTCTGCCTACTGCTAGCTCCACCGAGCCATGACCGGTAGGCTAGAGAAAGCAAGGGGGGGAAGCCAAATGTGGAACTTTGTGTTTTCAAGGAATGGAAGCCGAGCGAAAGGAAAAGAAGCGTAAAGAGGGAAAAGAAATATATAGAAACTATTGGTGTATCTAAAAAAAGAAAGCAAAGCCTAAAGTGGTGCATGTAGAGTGAGAGGAGATGCTCGTACCTGCTGTAGGGGCAGTATCACAATTTTTTTTATATTGGAGATCGTCAAATAAGAGTTCCCTTAAGGAAGGGGCCCATACCTCAATAGAAGGGAGTCGGAGTCCTTCGGACATACTTTTTTCCCCAAAACTATGGGAGTACCCGGCTACGACAAAGTGAGCCTCACATTCCGAGGATCATGGGAAGCATAAGCTCGAGGGTAGAGGGAAACCCCTGAGAGACATGCTTGGGGCCTGGGACACCAGGCGGCTGCCAGTTTTGCTGCCAGTATGCGGAAAAAGAAATTGAGGAAATTGTGTAATAAATGGGCTTTGCTAAGAAATGATACCGGGAAACAAATTTGGCCTCATGGTGGTACTCTAGATATGACAACTCTGATAGCACTTAGACCATGATTGAAGCCTAGCCACATACCCTACTGGTACTGCTGGGCTGAACTATCTAAAAATAGGGAACCTTTAGGGGAAAGAAACCCAACCAACAAAGAGGAGAAAAACACAGCAAAAATTATGGCCCCATTAATAAGTAAACCCATGCCTGGGAGGCCGAGGGGTCAGCTAGAATACATCCTATCACACACCCCATTTTCAGCCTCAGACCTAGTAATCTGGAAAAAGGAGGCACCATCTTTCAGGGCTGACCCCCTGACAGTAATTCAGACTCTCAAGGCAATAATAGAGAGCCATAACCCATCATGGGGAGACATGAACCAGCTGTTGCATGTCTTCCTGACAAAAGATGAACTATTAAAATTATTTGAGAAAACTGATCAAATTGCCAAAAAGCCAGTTATAGCTGCTCCAGGCCAGGTAGCCCAGGCCTGAGTAGTCTGGCCATTACAGCGCCCTGACTGGGACTATAATGATAACAACCACTGGGCTACATACACCAGGGCAAAGGAAAACCTATTGGAAGCCCTGGAAGAAATTGGGAAAAAACCCTTAAATTGGTCAGAATTCCAGAGAATAACCCAAAGAGAGCAGGAGAACCCAGACGCCTTTTGGGTCCGGCTCTCTGAGGCAGCCATGACTTATGCCCACCTCGATCTCAGCTGCCAGAGGATATTAGCCTCAGCCTTCGTTGACCAATCCACCCATGATATAAAAGAACATTTCCACACAATAGTGTCTAACTGGTCCTCTTTAGAGATATCAGAGTTGCGCAGAATTGCCAACTTCGTTTATGACCAGCGGGACAAACTGAAGGAGGAGGAAAAGGAAAGGAGGGAGTTAGAAAAGGAAAAAGACAAAGAGAGACGAAGGAAATCAGAAAGACATGAGGAATTACAAATATTTGCAGCCCTGCATAATAACACAAGACAGCCACAAGGGCGACTGACTATAGGGCAGACCCGATGCAGGCAGTGCGAAAGAGTGGGCAACCCATCATGTAAATGCCATCATTGTTTGAAGTGCGGAACGATGGGACATTTTAGCTGGGAATGTAACACGACCCAATCCTGCCACCAAGACCACACACCATCCAGAACATCTAAACAAAGAAATGACTTCTATTACCCCCTGAACAGAGACAGCTACCGTTGTGAGCCACCAACAGCCCCACTTCCACGATATAATCCAGCCCATCTCAATAACCATGACGGTTCAGGAAACCTGCACTGGGAACTGGAAAGGGACCCAGATACCCAATGACTAGAGAAAAAGAGAATGAGTTTATGGCCATGCTCCAGGGCTTGTGATTCCCTTAAGGACGGCCCTGAAGGAGAGCCTATTATTTTCCTTCTCATTGAGGGAAAGAATATGACTGCCTAGTGGACACTGGGGCGACAGCCTCATTAATTATCAAGCCACCCCACAAAGAACTCAATAATAAAAGGAGCTCAAGATAATATAGTAGGAGTGGGGGAGGAAAGTTATCCCAGTAGAATTCACCAAAGACTTAACAGTTGAATTAGGCTCCTTCTCGTTAAAACACTGCTTCACCATCTGCCCTCAATCCCCAGTTTCCCTTTTAGGAGGAGACCTCCTATGTAAAATGGGAGCAACCATAAAATGTGGAAAAGGGGGTCTTACCCTAGACATACCCGGAAAGAAAACTTTCCTGCTAGCCACCCACCCACCCCCGCTACACCCGGATTTGGTGACTTTGCCCTTCTCCCTCTGGGGCTGGGATTCGACTGAAGTGGGACTTTTAAAAGGGGCTACCCCAGTAGAAGAGGGAGAAGAGGAAGAAAGAGGGGTAGAAGAGGGAGAAGGAAGGTGGAGGGTGGAGGGAGGAGAGGATGTAGATAAGAGAAGGGGAGGAAGGTCTGGAAAGTAGAAGAAGGTAGAAGAGGAAGAGAGTTAAAGGAGGGTCTTGGCTGGGCAAGCCCGACTAATTGTATATGACTGTACATTGGATGAGTTGTTGGATATGAATGTAAAAATAAAACTTTTTTAATTAAAAAAAAAGGGGGGGAGCTACCCTGGTGACAATAAAAGTGAAAACCAGACACCCACCATGCATCCCACAATACAAGATTCAAGCGGAGGCCATTGAACCAATACGCAAACTGATTAAAGCCTATCTGGAGCAGGGAGTTTTGCGAAAATGTACCTCCCCATGTAATACCCCAATTTTTCCTGTAAAAAAAATCAAAGGTGGATGAGAACGGGAATCCCATTTATAGATTTGTACATGACTTAAGAGCCATCAATAGTCATTTGATACCTCGAGCCCTGGTGGTCCCGAACCCGGCAACAATAATTACGGAAGTATTGGCTTCCGCCACTCACTTCACAGTGGTGGATCTCTGTTCCACTTTTTTTAGCATTCCGGTAGATCCAACATCACAATACCTATTTGCTTTTACTTGGGAGGAACAGCAATATACTTGGACCCGCCTGCCTCAAGGCTACACCGAGTCCCCCAACCTATTCTCCCAAATTTTAACGAATGATCTATCCTCTATAACCTTACCCAAAGAATCTATATTAATCCAATATGTAGATGAACTGTTGCTAGCATCAAAAAGTGAGCAGGCATGTAAACGAGATATTTTCCATCTATTGAAAGCCTTAGCTGAGTGGGGACATCAAGCCTCCCCCACTAAATTGCAATATTTGAAACAGTAAATAACTTACTTGGGCTACATAATCGCCCCGGGAATAAGGAAACTAGCTCCCAGCCGCATAGAAACCATATTGGCCATGAAAACCCCCCGCACGAAACGACAAGTAAGAGCCCTCCTAGGGGTCCTGGGATTCTGTCGCCCCTGGATCCCGTTGTTTGGGGAGCTAGAAAAACCCCTGATACACCTAACCACTAAAAGTATGCCAAATCTTATAGAATGGACAAAATCTTTAGAACAACATATCAGAAGAATTAAACAAACACTAGCTTCAGCCCTGGTACTGGGTTTGCCCGATTACAAAAAACCATTTACCCTCTTCATCCACGAAAAACTAGGTATTGCATCAGGAGTTCTAATCCAGAGCTGCAGACTAGCGCAGCGACCCGTGACATACTATTCAGTAAGGTTAGATCTGGTAGTTAGATCGGGAACGCTCCCCTGCTTGAGAGCAGTAGCGGCCATGGTGGAAATAGTAAAACGAACCAAGGATCTAGTCCTTGGATGGCCGCTGACCTTAAAAGTGCCCCACAAAGTATTCACTATTCTCCTAAAATCGCAAACGCAAGCCTTCACACAGCAGCGTCTAGTGCAATATGAGGTGGAATTGTTTACATCTGACCACATCATTTTTGAATGGTGTAGCACCCTAAACCCAGCTACCCTACTACCCACAGAACAATCAGACAATAACCTCCATGATTGCTTCCACCTAATACAGGATGCAGAGCTACCACGCCCAGATTTAACTGACAACCCTCTAGAGAATCCAGATTTTGAATTATTTACAGATGGCTCCTCTTATATGCATGAGGACAGAAGGGTTGCAGGAGCAGTGGTTGTCTCTCTCCACGAAATCATTTGGGCTGAGCCACTAACCCCCTTCACACAGCACTCAGGCAGCAGAACTTATTGCACTAACCAAAGCTTGCGAAGCAGCAGAGTATCAGTCTGTTAACATATATACTGATTTAAAATACGCATTTGGGGTTTGCCATGCCACAGGAGCACTATGGAAACAACAGGGTTTCCTCACATCAGCAGGTTAACAAATCGTACATGCAGCTCTGGTCTCCAAACTATTACAAGCCATTCAATTACCAAGGGAGATAGCAGTCATCCATTGTAAAGCCCATTAAACGGATGACTCCCTAATCACGAAAGGAAACAAATATGCTGATGCAATAGCCAAATTGGTGGCCACCGAACCTCTTCCACAAGCCACTATTGCTCCAGCAATAAGAGCCAACCCCGAAATCCCATATGAGGATTTCCTTGAGGAAGGGGAAGCCCAAATGTGGGAAGAGAAATTAGGCGCAACATTTTCTAATGGATTTTGGAGAGTCCCAGATGGCAGACCCATAGCCCCATGTCGCCTCATACGCCTAATTTGCCAGAGGCTACACTCAAAAGGCCATTGTGGGACCCAAGCAATAGTGGACGCTGCTAGAAGGGTATGGCATGTTCCTGGGATTTATACAGGAGGAACCAGAGTGACTAGCACCTGTAAAATATGCCAGGCTAATAATAGCACCTCCAGGAAAAGCATCCATGAGGGGGGTAGACCATGGGCACAAAGACCATTTGAACGGGTACAAATGGACTATATTCAGTTGCCTAAAGCAAATGGATACCAATATGCCCTTATATGTAGAGACCAACTAATACACTGGGTAGAAGCTTTCCCTTGTCACCATGCTACAGCCCTGGAAACCGCCAAACACCTCATTAAAGACATTGTACCCAGGTTTGGGGTACCAAGTGTTCTGGATATGGATAGGAGCAAACATTTCATAGCCCAAGTTCTCACCTATATATTCCAAGCACTTGGCATCACCCAGAACCTGCATTGCCCCCACTCCCCATCCTTATCAGGTGGAACAGAGAGAGTGAACAGAGAGGTGAAAACCTTATTAGGCAAGCTCTGCCAAGAGACACACCTCTCATGGCCACAAGTCTTACCCACCACCTTATTCTACATTAGAACTAGACCTAGAAAGGATATAGGAATATCCCCTTTTGAAATCCTCTTTGGACGCCCACCTGATACCCTGCAAGGCCTCAATCCTCAGTCCCTCAGCTTAGATAGGGGGGACATGGTTCTCTCTTCATATCTTTCAGCCCTGCATAACAGACTACAGGTCCTGTGGACACAGAGCGCCCTAACCCAGACGTTACCTTTGGAGGACAACTTACATCCCTTTGAGCCAGGTGACTGGGTGTGGATAAAATTTTTCACGCGAAACTCACAACTACAACCCAAGTGGACAGGATTCTACTCCCATATCAGATTCTACTGACAACCCAAACTGCCATCCGAGTGGCAGAAAAGGACTGCTGGATCCACTGGACACACGCCAAACCTGCAGTTGTGGACAACAGCCCAGCTATCCCACCGATCAAATTGAAGAAACATCCAAAGACAAAAGAATGGACTTTGGAAACATTTTTTAACAACAACATCGAGTAAGAAGAGAACAAGCAACCCAGAAGCAAGGCCTTTCTCCACCATCACCTTTCTTCTCATATATTTTTTTTCTTCTTCTTTCTTTCTTTTCTTTTCTCTTTAATCCAAGTTTGTAATTGTCAAAAAAAAAAAGAGGGGGGGGATTTAACTATACAATGGGAGGGAAAAAACCACTTATTACCACTCTATGTAACCTATATTGTATATTTATTTATTTATTTATTTATTTATTTATTTATTTATTTATTTATTTATTTATTTATTTATTTATTTATTTATTATTTAGATTTTTATACCGCCCTTCTCCCGAAGGACTCAGGGCGGTTTACAGCCAAATAAAACAATGATACAAAAATTAAAACCAGCTATAAAAGACTAATTTAAATTGGCCGATAATTCTAAAAATCCAAAAACCCCTTTAAAAGCTATTTAAAACTTATAGGCCAGTCCTGCGCGATGAAATAAAAGAGTCTTCAGCTCACTCTGGAAGGTCTGGAGGTCAGGAAGCTGGCGCATCCCTGGAGGTAGGTCATTCCAGAGGGCTGAAGCCTCCACAGAGTAGGCCCTTCCCCTGGGGTTGCCAGCCGACATTGTCTGGCCGACGGCACCCTGAGGAGACCCTCTCTGTGAGAGCACACTGGTCGATGGGAGGCCACCGGTAGCAGCAGCCAGTCCCATAAGTATCCCAGTCCTAAGCCATGGAGCGCTTTAAAAACGGTCACTAACACCTTGAATTGAACCCAGAAGGCAACCGGAAGCCAGTGCAGCCTGCGCAGGATGGGTGTCATATGGGAGCCACAAGTAGCTATCACCCATGTGGCTGCATTCTGGACCAGTTGGAGCCTCTGGGTACCCTTCGAGGGGAGCCCCCTATTGCTAACTGTAACAGCATTCCTTGAATCAAACCTCATCCCAGAAAAGGGAAACATCTGGGAGTATCTAGCAAGAGAGATACTCAACACCACAGAATTTTGCCTATCAGGGGGTAACTCAGTAACAGATATCTTAAAAACATGCCTAATGGGAGTAGCAATTAGATCTCAAGCTATACTCCATGACATTAGGCTCAGACACATTCCTATCACAATGATATATTCAACCATTTACGATTGGGGAAAAATCTCCTCAACAAAGGAACTAGACATGTACACTCTTCATATAGCTGCCATCTCCACCTCCTCCTGGTGCTTTGAAGTTTTTGGATGTAGCGAGAAGGGTAGTGGAAACTGCATCAACCTAAATAACACAGTACTAAGATGCAATCATACGGAACTTGTTCCATTTTCTTATAGCTACCTGAGGCTACCTCATGGTTGGTTTATACTGTATAGGTTACAAGCCTATTCATACCTACCAGCAAATTCAACAGGAGGGCCTTGTACTCTAGGAAAGCTAACCATGTTACTGTCATCCATACAAAGACGACACAGGAGAGCATTCCACACCCTAGACCCAGATTGTGATTCGCATGTGTCCCTACTCACAAAAGCAGAATATGTTTCATTGGCTGTATCACTAGTGGGAGTGCCAGGACTAGCGGACAAGGAACTTGAACAGCTTGGCATGTACCCTAGTGAAAGGCCTAAATTGACCTCCCATGCCTTAGATGCCCTAAATAGAGAACTAAGACAAGTCAGAGAGGCAACCTTGAGAATCGGCGATTGATTTTCTGCTGTTAAAGCACAATCATGGCTGCAAAGAATTCAAAGGGCTTTGCTGTTTTGAATTAGAACAAAACGCAGAAAGCGTAAACAAAGACATTAACCACCTAAAAGAGCTGGCCCAAGATATTGGTCACAACCAGCCAGGTTTTGATCTCTCATGGCTCTTTTCCTGGCTGCCAGACTTCTCTTGGCTAAAAATTGTCCTGGCAGGCATAATCACTATCTGTGTACTAGGAGCTTTCATGTGTTGTCTCTGTTACTGTATTCCCCTATGCTTTAGCTGCTTAAGGACTTGCAAACCAATCCCATCCAGATCAGATACAGAGAAACATCAAGCAGCCCTCATGATGATACAAATTGACCAGAAATATCAGGTATACTCAGACATCAACCAAATAAGCCCAGGAGAAAAAGTGGAATGCCCAGAATAAAAATAAAAATAAAAAATGATGGATTGTAGGAAGGGAACTTCACCTAGGTAGTGTTGGGCAAAGGGAGACCAAGCCAGGGAGCATCATAATAACAAAAGACACTGACTCAGAATTAAATCCGGCCAGGGAAAAACCCGCAAAATACAGAAACATCAACACTATTTAAGAGCAATTTACTGAAGACAATACCAAGGCATACAGGAAAGGAAATAATCAGGTCACGCAGACATAGCAGATCGAAAAGAAATAGATTAGCTCAAGTAAAAGACAAGATCCAATCACAAAACTAACAAACAGATTAACTCCAGGCAAAGCACATGAAAAGCAACTAACCCGAGGGAAAACACTTGAGGTAATCAAGTTGTTAGAATGAACAGATTAACCGGAACAGACATCTGAACACGAAACCCATCCCACATTAAAATAATCACTGAAACAAAACACAGAAAACTTAGCAAGCACATATACAAAAGGGAAAGCCATCAAGCACTCCCGAAACAAAGAACTGTAAAAGAAAAAAGAGTATTAAAAGTGTACACTTACTGTATATGGTTGTCAGCTCACCCAGGAATGCTGGTCCATGCCACTCACTGGAATCGTCTTCCTGAAAAATAAAGAAACCTTGCTTTCACACAGCTCGCTTCGATCTCAATTCTTTCAATACTTTTTTTTTTGTTTACATTTATACCCCGCCCTTCTCCGAAGACTCAGGGCGGCTTACAATGTATAAGGCAATTGGCAATGCTCCAATCTGTTGGAGAGGCTCTCCCAGCCGGGAAATTTGAAACCATTCGGGGAATGATCTATCACTCCCCTCTATTCATAACACTACATACGGATTATGAAAGAGTTTTAATTAGAAGTAAATCTTTATGAGACCTAAAGATTCATTGGTGTAGAATGGATTGTCACTAAGATGGCCATTCTGGTCCATCTCATAATTCTATTAAAACTTGTTTCGGCTTGTTTTGTTTTATCTTATTGTACTGGACCCTGGATTGTTGGATTATTTTAGTTTGTTTAAGTATTTCATAAGGGGATTTTCAGCAAGAACTTTGCCATGAAGGTTTTTTCAGAAGAATGGATTTGTGACTTTATACAGGATTATACAGAAAGAATGTATTTAATTACTCAACAATACGAATTGGAAAAAAATGGAGGCGTTTTGGATGAGAGTTTGGAGGAAATTAACCAAAGTAATCAGGACTTGGAATATGGAATGGATGTAAAGAAGCCTTTTTTAAAAAGTTTGGATGAAAAGCCTGAATTTGTGCTACAGGAGGCTGTCTCCCGAAATGGAAAAATTCACAGGGTTAATGCTTTCCAAGAGTTCTCTTTTCGGATTGAGGAATATCGGCAGTAACTCGTGGATTCTTGGACATAAGGAACTATTAGGAAATATTGTGACTGACTTTTCAAAAGGAGTAATGAAGGAAAGACAGAGACTAATGCATCAAAAATGGCAAGAGACAAAAGTATCATTTTTGAAAGATTTTTTTTTTTTTGAAATATTAACAGAAAAAGATTTTAGCCTTTCTGAAAGACAATACGTATGGAAGATTTGGAAGAAATGGGTTGATTATATGTTTTATAACCATCATAAAAGACTAGATATTTGGATTTATACTGGATTTTGACGAGGAAGGACTAAAGTTGAACAGATATTGTAATTTCGCTGTATTGAAATTTTATAATCTGTTGTATTGAATTTTAAATAGAATATTCTCGAAAGATCTTATGTAAGAAAGACTTGGGGGGAAAATTATATGGTTATAGAAGTTATAAGGGAGATATTCTCTGAACTGGATTGGATTTTTATGCTTTAGCTGGTTTTAAATATTTTAGGATTAATTTGTTCTACTGATCTATATATTTTATTACTGTTTATTGTTAATTTTTTGAAGGATTTTGGTTATGTAAGGAGGAAGTCAGAGCTAGAGAGGGAGAATTGGTATAATAGTTTTGGGAAAAAAAATTTTTTTAGCATATGTTTGTTTTATTTTTAACTATACCTTGTGTTTGTTCCGGGAAGCCGGGGGGGAGGGGGAAGGGGGTTTGTGAAGGGAGAGGGGTTGGGGGGAAAGGGGGGGAAAAATGTTTTTGTAAAACTTTTTGAATAAAAAAAAAAAAACTTGTTTCGACGAGGCTTCCAGTGATGTCACCGCTCTTGTTTTGCGCTCTAACAGGGCTCTCCGCGTTAGAAGATCGTAAAAGTCAGTGAAACAGCATAAATCACTGTTCACTGACCTTAGCATACCCCTTGGGCAAAAGGGGGTGTGCAGAGCTGCGGGGGAGTGGTAGATCTCTCCAGGGGGTTTGCTCTTAAGAGCGAATTCCTGGATCTGAGATCCCGCCGAGCCTCACTGTACTCCGGCTTCAAACGCGCTCCTGTTTTGTCAGGAAAAGGGAGTAGGGGTCACTTCTGCTCAAAAGGACTTGTCAAATGGATTGATTTTCTAAGCAGACGGGGGATTTCACAAGCGCTCGATCTTTGAAGTAGAAACAGCACACAAGTATCCTGACTTCCCCTTTTGAAATTGGAAACTCTTCTTTGTGTCTGCTTAATTGACTTGTAAAATGGCGTCTGAAAGCGAAAGTGAATTCTTTAGTACAACAAAGTAGCGCTCTTTGTGGATTGTTATAAACGGAGCTCTCCTATACTGAAAGGAGCAAAGGAAAGTTTTTAAGTTTAAATTCTTGACTCTTTTGAAGATAGAATGACAGCTAAGCCATTAAAGCCCTCTGGAAGAAGGGGATCTGAAGCAAATCTTGAGGATATACTTAAAGAACAATTAAAACTTTCTGAAGAGAGGCAAAAGGAGATGATGGAAAAATTTAATGGAGAAATAAGGGAACAGATGAAGGAGAATAATGAAAAAATAAGAGAAGATATTATGCTGGCTTTTCAAGGTTTGTCTAAAAAAGTTGAGGGATTGGAAGAAGAGATGCAACAGATTTCTCAGTCAAATAAGCACTTAGAAGATAAAATGCAAGGTATTCAGACAAAAGTGGATGAAAATAGAGATCAGGTTGTGATATTGCAGTACAAGCTTATGGAAGGAGCTCTTAGAAGCCGCAGTTTGCAGGAACAGAGAGGAGAGGACCTAAGAAAAATCATATCAGAAGCATTGGCTGAATTTATTGAAGTGGAACCCCAAGAGGTAGCTTATCAAATTGATAAAATAATAGAGTTAATTCTTGGATCGCAAGACAGAGACAGCTTCCTCGGGACATTGTGGTTTATTTTGTGAAAAGAACTATGAGAAATCAGATTTTGCAAGCTGCATATCAGACAACTTTGAAAATTGGAGAACAGGAGCGGAAGGTCCTGAAAGAGATTCCTTCCAAGATGTTAAGAGACAGGAAGGAGTTTGTTTTTTCTACACAAGAACTTAAAAAACACCAGATTCAATTTAGATGGGAGGTGCCAGTTGGTCTGATAGTATTTTATCAAAGGAGATACAGAATTGACACTGTCTTAAAGGCAAAGGATTTTCTTTCTACAGTCTTGAAAGTTGAAATAAAAGTGATAGAAAAACTTCAAGAGATCCAAGAAGGCATGGTGACCCAAGAGGCTTCATTGCTGCCAGCACCAGAGGAGCCACAAGAGCAAAGGGTGACAAGAGGAGCTCTTAAGCATAATCTCTGATAAAGCTTTCACTACCAGTTCCCTTCCCAAACTGTGGTCACTGGCCACAGTCATCCCCATCTTCAAAAAAGGAGACCCCAGCTTAGTCGAAAATTACAGACCAATGTCTCTATGCTCCGTCACCTGCAAAGTCATGGAATCAATCATCAACCAATACATTACCTCACACTTAGAAGCAAACAACCTACTCTCCAATAAACAATTTGGTTTCAGGAAAAAATTATCATGCAACTTACAACTTCTCCACTGTAAAAACATATGGACTACAAATCTTGATCAAGGCAAAATAATAGATGCAATCTACATAGAGTTCTGCAAAGCTTTTGACTCAGTAGTACATGATAAACTTCTCCTAAAACTAAAATCCTACGGCTTTTCAGGACCCCTTCACAAATGGATATCTGCTTTTCTGTCTAACAGACAACAAGTGGTCAAAATTGGCAATGCTCTATCAAATCCTGTTCCTGTCAAGAGTGACGTTCCTCAAGGCAGCGTCCTTGGACCAACACTCTTCATACTATACATTAATGATCTTTGTGACCATATCTCAAGTAATTGTGTTCTCTTTGCTGACGATGTCAAACTATTTAACACCACTGATAATACATCTATCATTCAAAAAGACCTTGATCATCTAACCGCTTGGTCTAAAACTTGGCAACTCCAAATCTCAACCAGCAAATGCTCAGTCTTACATATAGGAAAAAAGAACCCAAACACTAAGTACTTGCTTGATGGACATTACCTTACAGATGACCCCCATCCCGTTAAAGACCTTGGAGTTTTCATGTCAAATGATCTAAGTGCCAAAGCCCACTGCAAATACATAGCAAAAAAGGCTCTAAGAGTTGTAAACCTAATCTTGCACGGTCACTCATGCTCTCGTGACTTCTCGCTTGGACTATTGCAATGCTCTCTACATGGGGCTCCCCTTGAAGAGCACCCGGAGACTCCAGTTAGTCCAGAATGCAGCTGCGCGGGTGATAGAGGGAGCGGTTCGGAGCTCCCATGTAACACCCATCCTGCGCGGACTGCACTGGCTGCCTGTTGTCTTCCGGGTGTGCTTCAAGGTATTGGTGACTACCTTCAAAGCGCTCCATGGCTTAGGACCAGGATATTTACGGGACCGTCTACTGCCATCTTCTATCTCCCAGTGACCGGTGCGTTCTCACAGAGAGGGACTCCTTAGGGTGCCATCAGCCAAGTAATGTCGACTGGCGGCCCCCAGGGGGAGGGCCTTCTCTGTGGGGGCTCCTACCCTGTGGAACGAACTTCCCCCTGGACTTCGTCAACTATCGGACCTTCAGACCTTTCGCCGCGAACTTAAAACCTATTTATTCCGTCTAGCTGGACTGGCTTGATTTTAAAAATTTTAATTTGTTTTTATGGGTTTTTAAACTTTTGTAAATTTTATAGGGTGTTATTGTATTTTAAATTATTGGCCAATTGAATAAGTTTTTTTTTTATTTTTTATTCAAAAAGTTTTACAAAAATTTTCCCCCCTTTCCCCCCCTCCTCTCCCCTCCCTTCACAAACCCCCTCCCCCCCCGACTTCCCGGAACGGGCACAAGGTATAGTTAAAAATAAAACAAACATATGCTAAAAAAATTTCATCCCAACTTAATTATACCCTACAATCATCAATTCCTAACTTCAAAAACAATCAAGAATAATACATCATAATCACTGAAAACAGTCTGATAACTCTTAGTCTGATATCTACGTTGAATATAGTCAATCCATTTTTTCCATTCCTTTAAGTATCTTTCTTGCGTATTATCTTTCAAAAAGGCTGATATCTTCGCCATCTCAGCCAAATTGGCAACCTTCAATATCCATTCTTCTATTGTAGGTACTTCTTTTTTCTTCCAGTATTGTCCTATTAATAATCTTGCTGCTGTTATTAGGTTTAAAATCAATTTAGTCTCAATTACTGTACAATCCGTAATAATTCCCAACAAAAAATTACGGCAGGAACTTTATCTTCTTTTCAAAACATTTTGTAAAATCCACCAAATTTTTATCCAAAAGGCCTTTATGTCCTTACAAGTCCACCAAATGTGAAAATATGTAGCGTCATCACAATTACATCTCCAACATTTTGCTTGCATATCTGGATACACGATAATTTTTTAGGATCTAAATGCCATCTATAAAACATTTTATAAAATTTTCCTCAGATTCTGTGCTCATGAATTTAACATTTCTAACCCAAATTTTTCCCCAAGTTTCCAATAATATTGGCTCCTGAAAATTTTGTGCCCACTTTATCATACAGTCCTTTACCAAGTCCCTTTCAGAATCTATTTCAAGTAACACATTATACAATCTCTTTATATGCTCCTGAGACTGATTTCTAATTTGCTTTACCAAATTTCGCTCGTTCTGCTCTATACCAATTTTCTGATCTCCCTTCCATCTAGCACGTAGTTGCTCATATTGAAACCAAGTATAATTTTTCCCTTCCTCTTTTAATACGTGCAGAGATTTTAATTGCAAATTACCTCTTTCAGTATACAAAAGATCTTTATATGTAATCATTTCCTGATTCTGTTCTATATTTATGTTCTCTATTGTATGTCTAGGACTTGCCCATATAGGAACCTTATAATTTAGTTTATAAGAGTATTTTTTCCAAACACGCAGAAGAGCAGTTCTTAGCACATGATTTTTAAAGGCCTTATCCACTTTTTTGTCATAAATTAGATATGCATGCCATCCATATAACAAATCATAACCTTCTATATTCAAAATTCTTTCCTCTGTTAAATTAAACCAATCACTTATTGCAGAGAGAGCAGCTGCTTCATAGTATAATTTAAAATTGGGCATTTTTAAACCTCCCCTTTCCCGAGAATCTTGAATTATTTTCATTTTAACCCTAGCTTTTTTACCTTCCCATATAAATTTATTAATTCCCTTCTGCCATTCCTCAAGATTCTTATCTTTCTTAATTATTGGTATCATTTGAAAGAGGAATAAAAATCTAGGTAAAACATTCATTTTAATAGCAGCAATTCTCCCCAGCAAAGATAATTGCAATTTTTTCCAAACAATCAACTCCTTCTGAACTTTTTGCCATAAAACCTCATAGTTATTCTTGTACAATTTCACATTTGACGATGTAATATAAACCCCTAAGTACTTAACCTTCTTTACAATTTCAAATCCTGTTATTTCCTCTAGTTTTCTTTCTGTTGTCTGGCCATATTTTTTATTATCTATTGTATGTCTAGGACTTGCCCATATAGGAACCTTATAATTTAGTTTATAAGAGTATTTTTCCAAACGAAGAGCAGTTCTTAGCACATGATTTTTAAAGGCCCATCCACTTTTTGTCATAAATTAGATATGCATGCCATCCATATAACAAATCATAACCTTCTATATTCAAAATTCTTTCCTCTGTTAAATTAAACCAATCACTTATTGAGAACTGCTGAAAATAGCTTATAGTATAATTTAAAATTGGGCATTTTAAACCTCCCTTTCCGAGAATCTTGAATTATTTTCATTTTAACCCTAGCTTTTTACCTTCCCATATAAATTTATTAATTCCTTCTGCCATTCCTCAAGATTCTTATCTTTCTTAATTATTGGTATCATTTGAAAGAGGAATAAAATCTAGGTAAAACATTCATTTTAATAGCAGCATCCCCAGCAAAGATAATTGCAATTTTTCCAAACAATCAACTCCTTCTGAACTTTTGCCATAAAACCTCATAGTTATTCTTGTACAATTTCACATTTGACGATGTAATATAAACCCTAAGTACTTAACCTTCTTTACAATTTCAAATCCTGTTATTTCCTCTAGTTTTCTTTCTGTTGTCTGGCTATTTTTATTATCACTTTTGTCTTTTCTGATTTACCTTAAACCCTGAAACCTTCCCATATTGATCAATTATTTCCAACAAAGATTTACTAGAATTTATAGGGTTTGTTAAAGTAATCACCAGGTCATCTGCAAAAGCTCAGCTTATATTCATGTTGTCTAACTAATTCCTCTATCTCCTTTACTTCTCGATTTTATCCAATAATGGTTCTAGAGTTAAAATAAACAATAATGGTGATAAAGGACATCCCTGTCTTGTTCCTTTCGCAATCTTAAAAGGTTCTGTTAAGCTACCATTGATTATAATCTGTGCTGTTTGCTCTCCATAAATTGCCCTAATTATTCTTAAAAACCATCTCCAAATTGCATCTTTTCTATTAATTTAAATAAAAATCCCAATGCAATCGATCAAAAGCTTTCTCTGCATCAAGAAAATAAATGCTGCTGGAATAAAATTTTCTTTTCTAGATACTCCAGTAAATTAACAATCTGCCTAACATTATTCTCATCTGTCTCCTTTATAAATCCAGATTGATCATTATGAATTCTTCACTGCAGAATCAACATTAATCTATTAACTATTATTTTAACAAAATCTTATAATCATTATTTAAAAGTGAAATTGGCTATAATTCCCAGGTTTAGAACAATCCTGTTCCTCTTGGTATCAATGAAATAAAGAGGTTCTCCATGAGAATTCTCCTAGTTGTATCTGATTAAATAATTCCTTATGGACCTAACATCTCATCCTGTAAATTCCTATAATAACTAACTGTGCCCATCCGCAGGGAGTTTTCCCCATTTTAATTGTTTAATTACCAAAATAATTTCTCAGAGGTTATAGGCATTCAGTTCTTCCGTTTGTTCTAAAGTTAAGTTTTTAACCTTATATTCCTTCAAATATTATCAATATCCCTGTTCAATATATTATCTTTAAGATATAAATTTGTATAATATTCTAAAAAAGCTTTTTTAATTTTATCCTGTTGATATCTCTCTTTGCCTATATATTCTATTTTTTCTATAGTACATTGTTTTTGTCTTTTCCTTAAGGTGTGTGCTAACCACCTACCAGGTCTATTTGCATTACAAAAAGTATTATGTTTGGCATACTGTATATTTGTTGCCACCTGATCAACCATTATCATATTAAATTGATTCTGTAATAACTTTATTGCATCTTTAAGTTTTGATCATGTAGGTTATGTATTAATAATTGTTGTTTATTAATTTCCTCTTCTAGATACCTCGCTGTCTTTGTTGCTTATTTCTCTGTCTATTATTAATATATATTAATACACCTCTCATAAAAGCTTTACTGGCGTCCCAAACCATTTCTATCGATGTTTCGTTATTCAAATTATAATCAAAAAATTCTTTCATCTGCTTTTTACATTGATTTACATTATCCTGATATCTAAACAAATTTTCATTTAATCTCCAAGTTCTTCTACCTTCTTTTCCATATTGCAATTCCATCCAAACAGGACTATGATCAGACAAACATCTTGGAAATATCTTAGTTTTCTTCACCCTAAAAAGCAAATCATTAGAAATTAAAATGAAATCAATACGTGAGAAGGATTGATGCCTATCAGAGAAAAAAGTATAGTCTCTTTCCTCCAAATTCCGCAATCTCCATACATCTCTCAACTCGAAATCTTCTATCATGTCAAAAAAGGATTTAGGCAACTTTGCGTTATGCAGGTATCTTCTTAGAAGAAATTCTCTTGTCCTTTCGTGTATCTATTACTCCATTCCAATCTCCCAATATAATGCACGATTTATAATCCCATAGAATCAACTTATCATATAACATTCTATAAAATTTTTCTTGTTGCTGATTGGGTGCATATATACCAAACAAGAGAGTCCTTTTTGTTTCTATTGTAAGTTCAATAGCAATATATCTTCCGTGAATATCTGCCTCTATTAACTTGGCTGGTATATCTTTTCTCAAATAAACCACTATGCCATGTTTTTTCTCCAAAGCTGAAGCAACAAAATGTTTACCTAACTTTGAGTTTATTAAGTACTTTTGATCTGATAATTTAATATGCGTTTCTTGTAAGCAAATCACATCATTTTTAAATTGTCTCAAATAATGAAATATTTTTCTTCTCTTCTGAGCTGAATTCAAACCATTGACATTCCAAGTCAAGATTTTATTTGCCATTAGTGGCCTGCTGAAGCTTTTGAGCGAATAAGTTTTTTAAGGGGTTGTTCTTAATATTATATGTACTGTTCTTGTTGTGACCCAGGTTCCTGGACCCGGACTCCTGGACTCGGATGATTCAGAAAGTGAGGGAGAAGACCTGGCAAGCCCTGCTTCTCTTGAGCCCTCTCCCTCCCTGGCACCCACTCAAAGGGAGGAGGAGGGGTCGGCAAGGCCTGATTCTCCCGAGCTTTCTTCTGATTTGGCAACGCCCCAAGAACAGTTTTGGAGTGATGCAAGATTACGAAGACGTGATCGACGTGCGCAGCAGCGGAAGGGTTGGGACAAAGCCAAGTCATAATTGTCATGCAGTGACATCTGCAGAGACTATAAATAGGAGGCAGGACTTCCTGGTTTTTTGTCTTGGACAAAGCAATGAATTTGGGCGGGCAAACTGTATCAATGGAGGGAAGAATATATTCGTGAGTAATTCTGGCCTTATCTATAATTTCCTCGTTATCTCCAGAAACTTGGCAGGCCCGTGGGTAGACGTGGCCAGGACATGTATCTATGTAAATAAAAGGAGAAAAGGAGGCCTCTAACTGACTCTTTGCTGGGAGTATTGGGGGAGGGAAACAGAACAGTTCTTTTTGTATTTTATTCTGGCTGTGCACCGCCCTGAGTCCTTTGGGAGAAGGGCGGTATACAAATTAAAATATTATTATTATTATATTATTAAAGTTAGAGCTTTTGCAGACGACTTAGTGGTTACTTTAACAAATCCTATAAATTCAAGTAGATCTTTGTTGGAAACGATTGATAAATATGGAAAGGTATCAGGATTTAAAATAAATCAGAATAAAACAAAAGTGATAATCAAAAATATGTCTAAACAACAGAAACAAAAACTAGAGGAAATAACAGGATTTGAGGTGGTAAAAAACGTTAAATACTTAGGGGTTTATATTAGCTCATCGAACAAGAAACTTTATAAGAATAATTATGACTTGCTATGGCAAAAAGTTCAGAATGACATGAGCGTCTGGAAAAAACTTCAGCTATTGCTATTGGGGAGGATAGCGGCTATCAAAATGAATGTGTTACCTAGATTTTTGTTTCTGTTCCAGATGATACCAATAATTAAGAAAGATAAAAATTTGGAGGATTGGCAGATTGGGATTAATAAATTTATACGGCAAGGTAAAAAGGCGAGGGTTAAAATGAAAATAATTCAGGACTTACGGGAAAGAGGAGGCCTAAAAATGCCTAATTTTAAACTATATTATGAAGCAGTAGCCCTTTCAGTAATAAGTGACTGGTTTAATTTAACAGAGGAAAGAATTTTGAATATAGAAGGTTATGACTTATTATATGGATGGCATGCGTATTTATTTTATGAAAAAAAAGTGGATAGGGCTTTTAAGAGTCATGTGTTGAGAAGTGCTCTTTTGCGGGTCTGGAAAAAATATTCCTACAAACTAGATTATAAGATTCCTATACGGGCGAGCCCCAGACATGCAATAGAGAATATAAATATAGAACAGAAACAGGAAATGATTACTTATAAAGAACTTTTGTATGCTGAAGGAGGTAGCTTGCAATTAAAATCATTACAGGTATTAAATGAAGAAGGAAGGAATTATACTTGGTTTCAATATGGCCAACTAAGTGCTAGATGGAAAAAAGATCAAAAAATTGGTATAATGCAAAGGGAGGAAAATTTAATAAAGCAAATTAGAAATCAGACCCAGGAGCATATAAAGAGATTGTACAATGTGTTGCTTGAAATAGATTCGGAAAAGGATTTGGTAAAGGACTGTATGATAAAATGGGCACAAAATATTCAGGAACCAATAATGTTGGTAACATGGGAGAAAATCTGGGTTAGAAATGTTAAGTTTACACAAGCACAGAATCTAAGGGAAAATTTTTATAAGATGTTTTATAGATGGCACTTAGATCCCAAAAAATTATCATGTATGTATCCTGATATCCAAGCGAAATGTTGGAGATGTGACTGTGATGACGCTACGTATTTTCATATTTGGTGGACTTGTAAGAAAATCAAGGCCTTTTGGATAAGAATTTGGAGGATTATTCAAAATGTCCTGAAGAAGATAAAGTTCCTGCCGCAATTTTTCCTTTTGGGAATTATAATGGATTGTACAGTGACTGAGATTAAATTGATTTTGAACTTAATAACAGCAGCAAATCACCACCGGTGATTTTGCAGGCTTGAGGAACCCTCTGGCTAGGTTGGTGTCATTGAGTGCATTCTGGGTTTTGGTAGTTTAGCCCCAGGCTCTAACTCAATGGCACAGTCATCGGGCCGATGTGGGGGGAGGAGGTTACATTCCTCTTCGTTAAAGGCTTCTGCCAAATCCGCATATGCCTTAGGAATGCATGGTTCACCTGGAGGTGAGTCTGATCCAGTGGCTGCTGGCTCCCCCTGGTGCTTTTCATGGATCGGTTGTTTGTAGGGAGAGGGGATAGGGGCCAAGGTGCCGATCTCTAATATTATTTTTCGGAACCCATCTTTCCACTTGATTGTGGGTGCCCATTTGTCCAGCCAGGCCTAGTATAATAGATTCTGACATCTTTGGAATTACTATGAATCTTATAAGTTCATGATGTTTTCCAATTTCTAGGCCAATCAGTTCTGTAATTTGGGTGGCTGGGGCTCCGCCAATTAAGGTTCAATCCACTTGGTGGAATTTAATCGGGTGTTTTAAGGTTAGTGTTTTGATTCCTAATTAGTTCACAATTGACATCCCAATTAGACATCTGGTACAGCTATAATGGCTGGCAATTCACTCTGCTCCCCCCTCAGTGGAATTACTAAGTTCACTTTTATAGAAAAGGGGGGAAATGGGTGCATTCATCATCGGGTCATCTTCTCCGCTAGGATCGTTGGGAGGGGCTTCAGCAGATGGAGATTCCTTGCTCTCTTCAGTGGGGAGGGGAATGTCCACAGCTTGTCTTGCAAATCGACTGGTATCTGGGTTTCTTCTTTGAGGCTTTTTTCCTCAGGCAGCGGTGGCTGGACGCTGTTGTGGGACAGGCGCTGGAGCCAGGCAGTCAGAAGTTCGGTGTCCCATTTGGCCGCACTGGTAGCATTTCATCACTCTTATTGGGTGAGGGAGGGAGATTACTGCAGGCCATGAGAAGGGCCGGTAAATGCTCCTTGGGGAGGCTTTTTGGTTGGTATCTGGGGGTGGGGGTGGATTTCCCTGTCCAGAGCTATGGACATGTGGTACCAGCCTTGTAGCCATTCAGGCATGTCCTGGATCCCACAGACTTTTCTGACTTCTTGACTGATTGCCTCTTTGAAATAGTGAAGGAGTATGCGGTCTGGCCAATGCCCGTGGTTCTCTGCTACTCGTCTAAAGTCTCATACAAAGTCTTTTAAGGGTTGGTTACCTTGTTTCATCATTTTAATGATGGCTTCACTGTCTGCGATACAATCCTGGTCTTCAAATCTGGTCCTGAGCAGTCCAACAAACCCTGCGATGTCATTCAGTTCTGCAACATGTTCATTGTGGAGCTGGGCAATCCACTCAGAAGCTTCTCCTTCATTCATTCCATCAGAAATAGCAATTATTAAGTCCTGTTCCGATTGGTATTGATCTCCAAATTGATCTATGTGAGCCCAGACTCTGCTGAGGAAGTAAGCCAGCTTGTGTGATGTGCCATCAAAAGTTGCTCTGAAGCGAGGGGGGCTGGTTGGGGGGCGGGGGGTGGCTGCTTGGCTTCAGGAAGTGAGGGAGGAATTTGAGGCCCAACCATTGTGGGTTGCTGGATGGCCCCCTGCTGAGGGGGAAGGGCTGTTGATGCCAGAGTTGCTTGCTGGCTGCAGAGGGGGGTGGAATCCCAGCTGGTTGTTGGATCAAACCCCCTTGTGCTTCTGGGATCAATGGGCCATACAGAGGCCAGGGAAACCCCTGGAAAATGTGAGCAGAGGAAGCTGGCTGCCACTGACATTGGACCCATCCTTGTCTGGGGTAGAATCCCCAGCCTGGGGGATGGAATTAGCAGGGGGGAGCACAACAGGCGGCAGGCAGAAGGGTCCGTAAGGGGTGGTTGCATTCCCCAAGACTGCTGTGTTAGATGCATCCCTGCTGTGTAACTTCCCTGCTGCACTTGGGCACTGATCAGATCGTTTCTGGGCTTGTTGGAAAGGGCTTGAGCCCCCCTAATTTCCCCCTGTGTGTGAGGGGGAAAGATGAACATCAGCTGGGCTAAGTTCCACTTTGTTTGAGGGGGGTGGGAGGGAGGTACATAGCTTCTCACTCCCAAACATTCAAAACTCTCTGGGAGCCCTATTAGGGGTTGGGATCTGGTGGGGGGTGGGAGACTCTATTCCCTCAAATCCCCAGATCCCACAGCTTTTTCTGCTCTCCACCGGGCTTGGAAGGTAGAGGGCGGTGACTTCGCTAGGCAGGGATTTGCACTCTCCTCTGGAGATCTCACTCTGGTCCCCTTTCAGGTGTCAGGTCAGACTGGCAACTTTTCCAGGAATCCAATTCCTTGGGCCATGCTCCAAGCTCTTGAGCCAGTCCTGCTGCCTCGAGGCCATGTGCCACGTCTTCTGATGGAGAGAATCTGGCGTTGATAAGTCCCTGAGCATCCGTGTCCACTGCCCCCTTCAGGATTTCTCCCTTCCCTTCCATCTTCGCTGAGTTTTTGCACCACCCAAGGCTTTTGATGGATGCTGGGGCCCAGCACCCCTGACGGCCCCACTTGGGGTGTCACTATGCTCTAAAGCAGATTCAGATTAATGTCAGCATTCCAGAAAACCCTTCTTGCAGAAAAGACTCCAAAGCAAACATCTTTCAAAGTTCTTTTACTAGCATAGGTAATCTGGCACAGTTGGTGGAAATCTGAATCTGGGGATCTGGGATCCTCCCTCAGTAATATAAACTCCAAAATCCCCACTCTCATAAGCCCTCTGCCGATCACATGCTCCAATCTTCAACCGTCCCATCTCGAGACATCACTCCGGCCACTCCTTTTCCAGATGCAAGTTCAGCCGGACCTTGACCGGCAGGAAGAATGTTGTTATGTCTAATAGTCCCTTGTATCACCCACCCCCTCCCCTACTTTCCCACACAGGAGAAAGTGGCAGCGTGTGGAAGCCTTTGGTCTAGTATGGCTTCCAAAGCTGACACTAAGTGGAACTGAAAGGGAAAGGACCTATGTACTTAGGACCCAGCTTCTTGCAAGGTTGTCTCATCTGCAAGAACTTTGTAGAGAGATATACCTCATCCCCTATTTTAAATTCCCTCTGAGATACTCTCTTCTTGTCAGCCTATCTCTTCTGCATTTCTTTTGTGCTTCTAGTGCTTTGTGTACCACAGGCCAAACAGCTTTCAAAGAATTGATCCATTCAGCCAATGGCATCCCTCTCTTGAGGGAGTTCTGATAGAGGCACAAACTCCACACCAGTGGCTACTTGAAAGGAGCGAATCCAGTATTACTGTGCTGAATTATTGTATGTCACTTTGGCAAAGGGCAAACGTTCAGCCCAATTATCTTGCAGGTACTTTATGTTGCACCAAAGATACTGCTCTAGGACTGCATTTGTACATTTACAGGCTCCATTCATTTGAGGATGATGGACAGAGTTACATTTACAGGCTCCTGGGTGGAGCCTAGCAAGCTCAGGAATTTACACCAAAATGTTGATGTGAATTTCTTTCCTCAATCTGAAATTAGGTGGTTAGGAATGTCTAAATTGTCGTTTAACTAGGTGAAGGGTTTTTATGAATTCAAAATGCCTCACCACTTTCACATCATGGCTGCACTGCAATACTAGGGTGTTCTGGCTAGTCAAGACATACAGCTTACTTCCTTTTTTTTTTTTTTTTATAAAAAGTTTTATTTTTACAATCATATCAAATAATTCATCCAATGTACAGTTATATACAATTAGTCAGGCTTGCCCAGTCACCACCCCCCTTTTTAACACTCTTCCCTCTTCTACCTTCTTCTACTTTCCAGACCTTCCTCTCCTTCTCTTATCTACATCCTCTCCTCCCTCCACCCTACACCTTCCTTCTCCCTCTTCTACCCCTCTTCCTTCCTCTTCTCCTCTTTCCTACCTCCTACTCTCTCTTTTCTCCCTCCCCACCGTTCTAAAATGGTAACTGGGCAGACCTGACCCTGCATTAATTATATTTATACATCTTCAATAATCCCTGTACATTAACCATCACTCCATCTCTACCAAACCCCCCCAATTCCCCTCCCCCTTACCCCCCACCCCCCACCCCGACTTCCCAGAACAAAATGCAGGGTATCAAAACTAACAATCATAATCTAAAATAATTCCTAAATTATAATCTCTAGTCACACCACACTTAGTCACACTCTCAATTCCCCTCTCCTTCAAAAATATATCTAATACAAAATATTTCCTAAATTTACTCATATGCTATTTGATATTTTTTTATCTGATACTTATTTTGAATATAATCAATCCACATTTTCCATTCTAAAATATATTTTTCTAGTGTATAGTCTTTCAAGTAAGCGGAGATTTTTGCCACATCTGCCAGATTTGATACTTTGAGTGTCCATTCTTCAATTGTAGGTAATTCTTCTTTCTTCCAATACTGAGCAATCAAAAGTCTTGCGGCTGTTATTAAGTTCTCTGTTGTAGTAGTTGCCAGTTGTTGTTGTGCCTTCATCTCTTGTTCCTTGCGTTTAGCAGCAGCTCTTGTCAGCCTTTGTTCTTTTGAATCTAAACCCGTCGTAGGTATTTCCAACACTTGTAATAAATCTTCTTCCATCACAATCTGTTCTTGTACCTGCTTCACTTCTCTTTCCTTCACTTCAGCCTCCCTTCTTCTAGCTTCCAATGGGGGAAGACTTCCAACTTTTAATACCTCAACATAAAATTCTCTTGCTTTTCCAACTGTATTGAGACGATGTACTTTCCCTGCATAGTATACTATTATACCAGTTGGAATATCCCATCTATATTCAATCTGACGTTTTTTAAGTTCATTCACCAGGAAGGCAAATTCCTTCCTAGCCCTTAACATTTTTGGTGGAATTTCCTTTAATATCAAAATATCTTGACCAGCAATCTGAATCTTCTCCCCCTTATATGAAGCTTGCAAAATCTGATTTCTCACTGTTCTGTTTATAAAATAAATAACAACATCCCTTGGCAACTTTTTTTGCCTTGCTATCCAAGAATTCACACGATATATTTTATCAATTTGATAAGCCACATCTGCTGGACGAGCTGCTAATATCTCAGCAAATACTTCAGAAAAATTTCCTTAAATTCTCTTCCTTATTTTCTTTCAAACCTCGGATTCTAAGAGCAAATTCCATATTTCTATATTGTATCAAAACTATTTCATCCTCTGTTTTTCCATTGTACTTTGAAATTCATCCATTTTATTTTCTAATTTTAAATTATGTTGCTTAATTTCTTCAACCTCCTCTTCTAATAAAATCACATTCGTTGCCAAACTTTGTACTGCCATTACAAATCCTTCTTTAACTTCTTTATTTCCCACTTGAATTTCTGATATCTGCTCTTTCATTTCAGACATCTCATCAGTTATTACTTTAAATTTTTCTTCTATAAAGCCTTTTAAGTTCTCTTGTAACGCCTCTAAATTCAATGTTCTAGTCTCTGCTGTATGAGCTGGAGGCACCAGCTGATAAAGTTCCAGAGCTCTTTGTTACAGTAGACTTTAATTGTTTGGCTGCCATCTTCTATAAAATTATTTATTTATTTATTTCCAACTTAATATTCACTTTAAATCTTCTTAACTTCTGAGAAACACAGTCTTTTAAAGCAATATTTAAAAATCTCCCTAGATTCTAGATTCTATCAGCAGGCAGCAAAGAGTTAAAGAGTTAAAGCAGCAAGTAACATGCAAATTACCAACTGCAGATGGCAAACGCTGAAAGTATCACTTTCGCTTTCCACTCGTTAACTTGTTAACAATTCGCCTCCATTTTCTTGCTGTTTTCAAGCTTGTTACAAAGTAACGGGGAATCGGCTTAGCTACTTGCATAAAGTTCTCCCACTTTCGTTCTGTCCAGTATAATCCTTTATTGTCCAAAATAAATCTCGGCGTTTGGTCGTGGTGATTGGTTCCACCAAAGCAGAAGAATCCTCGGATCTGGAGCACTTCGGGTTACTGGAGGGAACTTAAC